>NW_020191094.1:0-16164 GCF_002263795.3 Bos taurus
TGTAGTTTGCATGTTCTTGGTGAAATGGATTTATACACTATTACTGAGTATGATAAATTAACACTCTTAAAATGTATAAGTGACTTAAAATATTTTCTGGAAAGAAACTGCTGGTCAAGACGGTCCTAATAATTCAAGTCAATAATAAGAACAACGGAAAAATGGAAAAACAGCATGCTCCATCCTGGTTTGAACTTTTTCTCAGATATATCATGAGCTAAAAACAATGGCTATGGTGATATGTTATCTAGCAGCATTTTTTTTTGAGAAAATATACATACTTAATCAATCTTTTTGAAATGAAAGTGATATTTTTGGTAATAAATGAGGAAATAATGGCCTTTGAAGAAAACTCATGGTTTGGAGAAAGAATTTTGAAAGTGCATGTTTAAAGATATTTTCATCACTATGTGATTTTTGTTCCTGAGATTAAGACTGATGTATTTTACCTGTACAACTCTTATATGTCAATATTAAAAATACTTTGAAAGTGAATTTTCTAATTTGTTAAAAAACGGTCCAAATGAAGCCTTTAGGTAGGTTTTAAGATCATCTGTAAAAATATAACTATTACATACCTTCCTTTAATTTGTTAAGGAAAGAGATTAACGTTATAGAAGATGGAAATTTATTGATCAAACATAAGACTTGTATATGAATATGCTTTTCCATAAGCACCTGTATTACTTTGTGAAGTATATTTTTCAACTAGGCAACCACTACAATGAAAAACCAAAGTAAGTTTAGAACCAGGCCATCAAATCACTGTGTCACAAAATGTCATATCCAGGCTTTAAAAAGCAGTGGCACATGTTCAGTCATACTTCGTTGCTAAAATCAGGGTTCCCTGGCAGCTCAGCTGGTAAAGAATCTGCCTGCAATGCAGGAGACCCCAGTTCAGTTCTTGGTCAGGAACATCCCCTGGAGAAGGGATAGGCTACCCACTCCAGTAGCTTCCCTGGTGGCTCAGACTGTAAAGAATCTGCCTGCAGTGTGGGAGACCTGGGTTCGATTCCTGGGTTGGGAAGATCCCCCGGAGAAAGGCATGGCAGCCCACTGCAGTATTACTTAGAACCAGGCTATCAAATAGCTATTGACAAAAATGTTATATCCAGACATAAAAAGCAGTGGTACTTGTTCAATCATACTTCCTTGCTAAAATTAGTGATATTAGTAATACTTTAGGGTAAGGCAGAAAAGTGTATATAATTAATCAGTACACTAAAATAAAATTTAACTCATTTCTTATTTACAGTTTATTTTTGTATATTTTCTTATGCACAATCATATTATTTTATGCATTTTATTGTTTATGCATTTTATTTATGTACCAGGTACTGTTACAAATGCCTACTTCTATTAGTTACTTTAACTCTCACAACACCTCATATAAATACTATTGTCCCTATTTAAAAATGAGGAAGCTGAAGCACAGATAGGATAAGAAGCTGCCAGGAGCAATTAGCTAATATGTGGCAGACTGAAGATATATTAGTATAATAATGCACGTATGTAACTTATACATAAACTATTACAGTTTAAAATCAACAAACAGACTGATAGACATACAGGATTGCAATTTAGAGACTATTTGTCTAATGCTAATAGGCATAGTGATGACTGAACGGTGTGCTCACAGGCAATTCAATCCAACATTCAGTATAGTATATTAGCATGTATAAAACACATGGGTGGTCTTATTTAATTCCCATAATAAGCTTCCAGAGGTAGTTGTGTTGAACTCAAGAGCACAAGCATATAAAATAATGTTTAATGGAGTCTGATGGACCTGGGTATGAAGTTGAGCATTGCCACTTCACCATATCTGTGACTGAAGGTCTTTCCTATCTTCTGTGGATTTCATTTTGTTAATTTCAAAGTAGGCAAGCCAATATATATCCTTGTGGGTTACTGTAGGACTAAATGACACATTATAATTTAACATAGGGTCGTGGTCAAGAATGTAGATTGAGGAACTAGACTGCCAGGTTTGAATTCTAGCTCTGCCCATTATTACTGGCAACTTTTTCTGGTAAGTGGTATGTTTTCTCTCGACCTTAATTTCCTCACCTTGAAAAGTGGGCTAATAATCCTGCCTACCTTACAGAAATATATGTGGACTCATTCATGCCATGTGTTTAGGATCTAGCACATAAGAAAAACTCAACAAATGATGGCTATTATTAGTAAATAGAAAGTGCTTAAAACAGTGGGCATTCAATAAATAACAACTGTTTTTGTGGTTATATGCACTGAGCACATTCAGTTAGGTTCAGTCCAGTCACTCAGTCGTGTCCGACACTTTGCGACCGCATGAACTGCGGCACGCCAGGCCTCCCTGTCCATCACCAACTCCCAGAGCCTCCCCAAACTCATGAGTCGGTGATGCCATCCAACTGTCTCACCTCTGTTCCCCTTCTCCCATGCCCTCAATCTTTCCCAGCATCAGGGTCTTTTCAAATGAGTCAGCTCTTTGCATCAGGAGGCCAAAGTATTGGAGTTTCAGCTTCAGCATCAGTCCTTCCAATGAACACCCAGGACTGATCTCCTTTAGGATGGACTGGTTAGATCTCCTTCAGTCCAAGGGTCTCTAAAGAGTCTTCTCCAACAGCACAGTTCAAATGCATCAATTCTTTAGCGCTCAGCTTTCTTTAAGTCCAACTCTCACATCCATACATGACCACTGGAAAAGCCATAGCCTTGACTAGACAGACCTTTGTTGGCAAAGTGATGTCTCTGCTTTTTAATATGCTGTCTAAGTTGGTCATAACTTTCCAAGGAGTAAGCGTCTTTTAATTTCATGGCTGCAATCACCATCTGCAGTGATTTTGGAGCCCCCAAAATAAAGTCAGCCACTGTTTCCATTTTCCCCATCTTTTTGCCATGAAGTGATGGGACTGAATGCCATGATCTTAGTTTTCTAAATGTTAAACTTTTATTTTTATTTTTTTTAATTTTATTTTATTTTTAAATTTTACATAATTGTATTAGTTTTCCCAAATATCAAAATGAATCCACCACAGGTATACATGTGTTCCCCATCCTGAAACCTCCTCCCTCCTCTGTCCCCATACCATCCCTCTGGGTCGTCCCAGTGCACTAGCCCCAAGCATCCAGTATCGTGCATCGAACCGGGACTGACAACTTGTTTCAAACATGATATTTTACATGTCTCAATGGCATTCGCCCAAATCTCCCACCCTCTCCCTCTCCCATAGAGTCCATAAGACTGTTCTATACATCACTGTCTCTTTTGCTGTCTCGTACACAGGGTTATTGTTACCATCTTTCTAAATTCCATATATATGCGTTAGCATACTGTATTGGTGTTTTTCCTTCTGGCTTACTTCACTCTGTATAATAGGCTCCAGTTTCATCCACCTCATTACAACTGATTCAAATGTATTCTTTTAATGGCTGAGTAATACTCCATTGTGTATATGTACCACTGCTTTCTTATCCATTCATCTGCTGATGGACATCTAGGTTGCTTCCATGTCCTGGCTATTATAAACAGTGCTGCGATGAACATTGGGGTACATGTGTCTGTTTCCCTTCTGGTTTCCTCAGTGTGTGTGCCCAGCAGTGGGATTGCTGGATCATAAGGCAGTTCTGTTTCCAGTTTTTTAAGGAATCTCCACACTGTTCTCCATAGTGGCTGTACTAGTTTGCATTCCCACCAACAGTGTAAGAGGGTTCCCTTTTCTCCACACCCTCTCCAGCATTTATTATTTGTAGACCTTTGGATCGCAGCCATTCTGACTGGTGTGAAATGGTACCTCATAGTGGTCTTGATTTGCATTTCTCTGATAATGAGTGATGTTGAGCATCTCTTCATATGTTTGTTAGCCATCTGTATGTCTTCTTTGGAGAAATGTCTATTTAGTTCTTTGGCCCATTTTTTGATTGGGTCATTTATTTTTCTGGAGTTGAGCTGTAGGAGTTGCTTGTATATTTTTGAGATTAGTTGTTTGTCAGTTGCTTCATTTGCTATTATTTTCTCCCATTCTGAAGGCTGTCTTTTCACCTTGCTAATAGTTTCCTTTGATGTGCAGAAGCTTTTAAGGTTAATTAGGTCCCATTTGTTTATTTTTGCTTTTATTTCCAATATTCTGGGAGGTGGGTCATAGAGGATCCTGCTGTGATGTATGTCAGAGAGTGTTTTGCCTATGTTCTCCTCTAGGAGTTTTGTAGTTTCTGGTCTTACGTTGAGATCTTTAATCCATTTTGAGTTTATTTTTGTGTATGGTGTTAGAAAGTGTTCTAGTTTCATTCTTTTACAAGTGGGTGACCAGATTTCCCAGCACCACTTGTTAAAGAGATTGTCTTTAATCCATTGTATATTCTTGCCTCCTTTGTCAAAGATAAGGTGTCCATATGTGTGTGGATCTATCTCTGGGCTTTCTATTTTTTTCCATTGTTCTATATTTCTGTCTGTGTGCCAGTACCATACTGTCTTGGTAACTGTGGCTTTGTAGTAGAGCCTGAAGTCAGGTAGGTTGATTCCTCCAGTTCTATTCTTCTTTCTCAAGATCGCTTTGGCTGTTCGAGGTTTTTTGTATTTCCATACAAATTGTGAAATTATTTGGTCTAGCTCTGTGAAAATACTGTTGGTAGCTTGATAGGGATTGCATTGAATCTATAAATTGCTTTGGGTAGTATACTCATTTTCACTATATTGATTCTTCCAATCCATGAACATGGTATATTTCTCCATCTATTCGTGTCCTCTTTGATGTCTTTCACCAGTGTTTTATAGTTTTCTATATATAGGTCTTTAGTTTCTTTAGGTAGATACATTCCTAAGTATTTTATTCTTTCCGTTACAATGGTGAATGGAATTGTTTCCTTAATTTCTCTTTCTGTTTTCTCATTATTAGTGTATAGGAATGGAAGGGATTTCTGTGTGTTGACTTTACATCCTGCAACTTTACTAATGTCATTGATTAGTTCTAGTAATTTTCTAGTGGAGTCTTTAGGGTTTTCTATGTAGAGGATCATGTCATCTGCAAACAGTGAGAGTTTTACTTCTTCTTTTCCAATCTGGATTCCTTTTATTTCTTTTTCTGCTCTGATTGCTGTGGCCAAAACTTCCAAAACTATGTTGAATAGTAATGGTGAAAGTGGGCACCGTTGTCTTGTTCCTGACTTTAGAGGAAATGCTTTCAATTTTTCAGCATTGAGGATAATGTTTGCTGTGGGTTTGTCATATATTGCTTTTATTATGTTGAGGTATGTTCCTTCTATTCCTGCTTTCTGGAGAGTTTTTATCATAAATGGGTGTTGAATTTTGTCAAAGGCTTTCTCTGCATCTATTGAGATAATCATATGGTTTTTATTTTTTAATTTGTTAATGTGGTGTATACATTGACTGATTTGTGGATATTGAGAATCCTGGCATCCCTGGGATAAAGCCCACTTGGTCACGGTGTATGATCTTTTAATGTGTTGTTGGATTCTGATTTGCTAGAATTTTGTTAAGGAATTTTTGCATCTATGTTCATCAGTGATATTGGCCTGTAGTTTTCTTTTTTTTGTGGATCTTTTGTCAGGTTTGGTATTAGGGTGATGGTGGCTCATAGAATGAGTTTTGGAAGTTTACCTTCCTCTGCAACTTTCTGGAAAGAGTTTGAGAGGATAGGTGTTAGCTTCTTCTCTAAATTTTTGGTAGAATTGAGCTGTGAAGCCGTCTGGACCTGGGCTTTTGTTTGCCTGGAAGATTTTGATTAACAGTTTGAATTTCCGTGCTTGTGATGGTCCGTTAAGATTTTCTATTTCTTCCTGGTCCCAGTTTTGGAAAGTTGTACTTTTCTAAGAAATTTGTCCCATTTCTTCCATGTGTCCATTTTATTGGCATATAATTGCTGATAGTAGTCTCTTACGATCCTTTGTACTTCTGTGTTGTCTGTTGTGATCTCTCCATTTTCATTTCTAATTTATTGATTGATTTGTCCTTTGTTCTTTTTTTTTTTTTTTCTCCCTTTGTTTCTTGATGAGTCTGGCTAATGGTTTGTCCATTTTATTTATCCTTTCAAAGAACCAGCTCTTGGCTTTGTTGATTTTTGCTATGCTCTCTTTTGTTTCTTTGCATTTATTTCTGCCCTAATTTTTTAAGATTTCTTTCCTTCTGCTAACCCTGGAGTTCTTCATTTCATCCTTTTCTTAGCTGCTTTAGGTGTAGAGTTAGGTTATTTATTTGACTTTTTTCTTGTTTCTTGAGGTATGCCTGTATTGCTATGAACTTTCCCCTGAGGATTGCTTTTACAGTGTCCCCACAGGTTTTGCATTGTTGTGTTTTCATTTTCATTCATTTCTATGCAAATTTGATTTCTTTTTTTTGATTTCTTCTGTGATTTTTGTTGGTTTATTTCAGCAGCGTGTTGTTCAGCCTCCATATGTTGAATGTTTTAATAGTTTTTCTCCTGTTATGGGATCTAATCTTACTGCATTGTGGTCAGAAAAGATGCTTGGAATGATTTCAATTTTTTTTTGAAATTTACCAAGGCTAGATTTATGACCAGGATGTGTTCTATCCTGGAGAAGGTTCCATGTGTGCTTTGAGAAAAAGGTGAAATTCATTGTTTTGGGATGAAATGTCCTATAGATATCAATTAGGTCTAACTGGTCTATTGTATTGTTTAAAGTTTGTGTTTCCTTGTTAATTTTCTGTTTAGTTGATCTATCCATAGGTATGAGTGGGGTATTAAAGTCTCCCACTGTTATTGTGTTATTGTTAATTTCTCCTTTCATACTTGTTAGCATTTGCCTTACATATTGTGGTGCTCCCGTGTTGGGTGCATATATATTTATAATTGTTATGTCTTCTTCTTGGATTGATCCTTTGATCGTTAGTAGTGACCGTCTTTGTCTCTCTTCACAGCCTTTGTTTTAAAGTCTATTTTGTCTGATGTGAGTATTGCTACTCCTGCTTTCTTTTGGTCCCTGTTTGCATGGAAAATCTTTTTCCAGCCTTGACTTTCAGTCTGTATGTGTCCCCTGTTTTGAGGTGGGTCTTGTAGACAGCATATGTAGGGGTCTTGTTTTTGTATCCATTCAGCCAGTCTTTGTCTTTGGGTTGGGGCATTCAACCCATTTATGTTTAAGGTAATTATTGATAAATATGATCCCATTGCCATTTACTTTATTGTTTTGGGTTCGAATTTATACACCGTTTTGTGTTTCCTGTCTAGAGAATATCCTTTAGTATTTGTTGGAGAGCTGGTTTGGTGGTGCTGAATTCTCTCAGCTTTTGCTTGTCTGAGAAGCTTTTGATTTCTCCTTCATATTTGAATGAGATCCTTGCTGGGTACAATAATCTGGCTGTAGGTTATTTTCTTTCATCGTTTACGTATGTCTTGCCATTCCCTCCTAGCTTGGAGAGTTTCTATTGAAAATCAGCTGTTATCCTTCTGGGAATTCCTTGTGTGTTATTTGTTGTTTTTCCCTTGCTGCTTTTAATATTTGTTCTTTGTGTTTGATCTTTTGTTAATCTGATTAATATTATCTGGGGTATTTCGCCTTGGGTTTATCCTGTTTGGGACTCTCTGGTTTCTTGGACTTGAGTGATTATTTCTTTCCCCATTTTAGGGAAGTTTTCAACTGTTATCTCCTCAAGTATTTTCTCATGGTCTTTCTTTTTGTCTTCTTCTTCTGTGACCCCATGATTCGAATGTTGTAGCGTTTAATATTGTCCTGGAGGTCTCTGAGATTGTCCTCATTTCTTTTAATTCGTTGTTCTTTTTTCCTCTCTGATTCATTTATTTCTACCATTCTATCTTCTAATTCACAAATCCTATCTTCTGCCTCTGTTATTCTACTATTTGTTGCCTCCAGAGTGTTTTTGATTCATTTATTGCATTATTCATTATATATTGACTCTCTTTTATTTCTTCTAGGTCCTTGTTAACCTTTCTTGCATCTTCTCAATCCTTGTCTCCAGGCTATTAATCTGTATTCCATTTTTGATTTAAGATTTTGGATCAATTTCACTATCATTATTCAGAATTCTTATCAGGTAGATTCCCTATTCTTCCCTCTTTTGTTTGGTTTGGTGGGCATTTATCCTGTTTCCTTTACCTGCTAGGTATTCCTCTATCTCTTCATCTTGTTTAAATTGCTGAGTTTGGGGTGTCCTTTCTGTATTCTGGCAGTTTGTGGAGTTCTCTTATTGTGGGCGTTTCCTGCACTGGTGTGTGGGTTTGTACAGGTGGCCTTCTTGGTTTTGTTCAAGGTTTCTTGGTTAGGGAAGCTTGGTGTTGGTAGTTCTGGTGGGTGGAGCTGTATTTCTTCTCTGTGGAGTGGCAATGAAGGTTCCAGTAATGAGTTATGAGATGCTCTATGGTTTGGGGTGAACTTTGGGCAAGCCCTGTATCTTCGGAAGCTCAGGGCTGTGTTCCTTGTGGTTGCTGGAGAATTTGCTTGGTAATGTCTTGCCCTGGAAACTTGTTGGCCCTTGTGTGGGTGCTTTGGTTCAGTGTAGGTATGGAGAGGTGTTTGATGAGCTTCTGTGCAATTAATGTTCCCTGGAGTCAGGAGTTTCCTGAGTTAGGGGTTGGACTTAAGCCTCCTGCTTAAGTAAGTTATCGGTCTTATTTTTACAGTAGTTTCAAAATTTCTGCTTCTATACAGCACCACTGATAAAACATCTACGTTAAAGATGAAAAGTTTCTCCACCATGAGGGCCACCCAGCGTTCACAGCATTACATGGAGAAGAGAAGAGGGAGGAGGGAGTTAGAGGTGACCTGAATGAGATGAGGTGGAATCAATAGAGAGAGAGCAGGCTAGCCAGTAATCACTTCCTTATGTGCACTCCACAACTGTACGCTCAGGATGTTCACGGAATTATACAGAGAAGAGAAGAAGGAGGAAGCGACAGAGTGGTCAGGAGGATAAAAGGGGGAATGAAAAGGAGGGAGACAGATCCATCCAGTAATCAGTTCCCTAAGTGTTCTCCACTGTCTGGAACACACAGAAATTCACAGAGTTGCATAGAGTAGAGAGGGGTTAGGGAGGAGACACGGTGACCTGTGGAGAAAAAGGAGAGTCCAAAGAGGGAGAGAGCAGTCAAGCCAGTAATCTTGCTCCCTACTTGAAAAATGGGTACTGAAGATTGGGTTCTTAAAGGTGCAAAATTGTAACAAATATATAAAAGCAAAATTAAAAAATCTAGAGTAGAGTTTGGAATTTCAAAAATACAATGTTAAGAAAAGAGAAGGAAAGAGAGAAAACAGAAAAACAACCAAGTCGCAAAAATTATAAAGAAAATATAGGTACACAATTGATAACAAATACCACAAAGCAAAAGTTAAAAATCTAGAGTGAGTCTGGAATTTCAAAAATACAATGTTAAAGAAAGAAGAAAAAAAACAAGGTCACAAAAATTATAAAAATATATATATGAAGTTTGCTTTAAAAAAATAAGAGTCTTTTTTGTTGTTGTTGTTGCAAGTAATAGTAGGTTATAAAAGTGAAATTAAAGAAATATTAGAGGGCTTATTTTTTTTTTTAATTAATAAAAAATAAAGAATGATCATAAAATAGTAAAATATATATCTAGAACTTTCTCTGGTTTTTGTTTTGGGTACTGTGTGCATGATCTTCATTTTCCTGAATGTTGAGCTTTAAGCCAACTTTTCACTCTCCTCTTTCACTTTCATCAGAGGCTTTTTAGTTCTCTTCACTTCTGCCATAAGGGGTGGTGTCATGTGCATATCTGAGGTTATTGATATTTCTCCTGGCAATCTTGATTCCAGCTTGTGCTTTTTCCAGCCCAGTGTTTCTCATGATGTACACTGCATATAAGTTAATAAGCAGGGTGACAATATACAGACTTGACGTACTCCCTTTTCCTATTTGGAACCAATCTGTTTGTTCCATGTCCAGTTCTAACTGTTGCTTCTGACCTGCATACAGGTTTCTCAAGCGGCAGGTTCAGGGGGTCTGGTATTTCCCATCCCTTTCAGAATTTCCACAGTTTATTGTGATCCACACAGTCAAAAGCTTTGGCATGGTCAATAAAGCAGAAAACAGATGTTTTTCTGGAACTCTCTTGCTTTTTCGATGATCCGCAAGATGTTGGCAATTTTGATCTCTGTTTCCCCTGCCTTTAGTGGCTGTAGATAATTTGTAAACAAATAAACATGGTTGTGTTCCAATAAAACTTTATATGTAAGAACAGTTGGTGAGTCAGATTTGACCCATGAATCATACTTGCTGTTCCTTGGCCTATTTCCAGTGGTAGACTTTGTGCTTTTTAGATCAATTTATACTTGAATCATCGTTGATACCTTGGAATAAGACTGGTAACATTTAGAACAGTATTCGTCAAAATGGCAGTTCACTGAAGACTTGAGAACTGTGTTAAGAGTGTAGATTCCTGAGTCCTGCTCCTAAAGATTCGAATACAGAATGTCTGGGAAAGAGCCTCAGCTTCTGTACTTCTGGCCCCTGGCTCTATATACATACAACAGAGTTTGAAAACCGTTAAGTGTGTGGCTTCAATAGATAACTTTGCAAAAGACATAATGTGAAATAAATCTCTGTGTAATTTGTTTCACCCACAATCCTAACTCCACGCCAGAACCTGGTTAATGAACAGACTATCCATTCCATCTCCAAACCTCGTGTCATTGGTAGCTTTTCCTATTTATTTAGAGGCAGACACATTTAAGTGAAAATAATCACCATCAGAATACTATGGTGCCATAAGCTGATGTCAGGATATTTATTCAGCAGAATGCAATTACCAGTAAAATTTTATGTTCCAAATGGCATGACTATAATCCAGTGTAGGCTTTTTAACCCCTGGTGCTTTTTGTTTCATTTGATTTGTGATGAGTGGCAACCAGCATGGGTTGCTGGGGGCTTGGCAAAGCAAGAATAAAGGGGAAATAGCCCCATGGCCCCTACAGGCAGCTTTCAACTGCAGTAATGCCACTAAATCTCCATCACCACCGGGTGGCTCTACATGATTCCGTTGTTAATTGAATTTTCCCCAAGTAGAATGAGGGCTTGTTTTGCATCAACACAGTTCCATTGCCTGATGATTGTTGTTGGTAATGTCAACTGAACTTAAGATATTCAGCATCCACATGCACAGGCATCATTTGCTGTGATTTGGAGTAAGAGTGGGGAAGTGCACAGGAGGACAGCACACAGGAGACGTGGTACTGTGCTCACTACGCTGTGTGGACGAAGATGGTTGGGAAGGTCTCTGCACAGACAACGATGGTATCCCCTTCCCGGTGCGTCGCATCCAGAGGTGCATGAGGTTGTTGTTTAGTTGCTCAGTTGTGTCCAACTCCTTTGCAACCCCATGGACTGTAGCCCGCCAAGGCTCCTCTGTCCATGGGATTTTGTAGGCAAAGAACACTGGAGTGTGTTGCCATTTCCTTCTCCAGGGGACCTTCCTGACCCAGGGATTGAACACTCAGACCCATGTCTCCTGCATTGGCAGGAAAGATTCTTTATGGCTGAGCTACCAGGGAAGCTCCACAAAGGTATAACGAGGTTGACACATTTTATTACTAGTGAGGTAGACTTTGACCATGTGTTTAAGGTGGTGTCTGTGAGGTTTCCTCCCAAATGTAGATTTAAAGTTCAACTTTGTAATTAAATAGCATCTTGTAGGGAGATACTCCCAAGGCTTTGTGAATTAGTGAGTTGGATTTCAGGAAATATCCAAATGAACACATTTCACTCTGTGCATATGAATGAATGTTTATCAGAGAAATTGATGGCTGAAAGTGGTTATCCTGTGAACGAATTGAAATCCCTCATTTGAGACAGAAGGGTTCACCTAAAAGCCCAGCTGAGAATGTCATCTCAGATGTGGGATGACCAGCAGCCCAGCCCATCTCCTCACATCAGATTGGCTTTATTCCTTCCTGACTGCCATTAGGATGTACCATGTATCCAGAGTTCGTTGCTCTCTGATTACCTTTGTTTTATAGTAGAGGAAGAATCCATTCAAGTCTTCCTCTCCTTCCATCCAATTAACATAATTATTGTTTGGTCTGTCAGTGTCTCTCCTTCTCCCCCTCTGCAGTGAGAGATCTGTTTTCACTAACTTGGCACATGGGTTTTTTTTTTTTCTGATGCAGAACTGAGAGACAGTAATGAAGAAATGAGAAGAAAGGGGAAGGATCCTTGTATACTGGGCCAGTTCCTAGGATCCCAGAATCCTTGCTACAGAATCCAGGTGAAGAAGAAAAAAGAAAAAAAAAAAAAAAGTCAGTGACTCTGTTGATATAGAAACAAAGAGCTAAAGAGCTGAGAAGAAAAACAGAAAGAGCCTGATTGTCTAGAATCTTGTAGACCATTTTGTGACCTGCGCCAGGAGGTGGCTCGCGGGCAAGCGGCCAGAATGCTCTGCGTGTGGAGGTGAAGAAATGCGCAGTCAGCAAGTGACATGTAAGCACACAAGAGCCACAGAACGGTGCAGCTGATGCCTCTGAGAGGGTGTGCCCCCAGAGCGTGCGCCCCCCAGAGCCAGGCCTCTGGGAAGAAGACCCTGTTCCAGTCACCCCTGTGTTCAGTGGCTCCTTGAACCAGGGAACCAGGGAACGCTGACAAATCTAATATTTTTGATAGTCAGCCAGTCCCTGTAGTCAAACCCACACAGTAAAAAAAAAAATTAAGATAAAAGAGGGACTTCCCTGGTGGTCCAGTAGTTAAGACTTCACCTTCCAGCACAGGGGGTTGCAGGTTCAACCTGGTTGGGGAGCAAAGATTCCACAAGCTTCCAGGTCGAAAAACCAGAATATAAAACAGAAGCAATATTGTAACGAGTTTAATAGACTTTAAAAATGATCCACATCAGAAAATTTTTAAACATCTCACACATCAGGGCCCTTCCCCATGGGAGAAGGAGAGAACCCAACTCCTGCAGGATATTCAAGAAGGTCATCTGCATGGGGACCTGACCACACCACACACCGGCTGGTTCACAGGACTTATTAGCCTATCCCAGACGCTGCAGGGATCAAAAGTTCCCTTTGACCCTTCTGAAATATTAGGTAATGTCAGTGCAGGGGGATAATAATCTTTCTGCCCTGGAGTGCAGCAATTGTTGCTCTTGGGAATGATTGTGCTAATTCTTAGGTCATTAACGCCAAGTACTACATGACTGCACACTTCTCTAACCAGAGAGAAGGCAAAACAGAGTGTGATGCATCTTTCTGGAGCACAAAGTTTATTAAGACTATGAAGAACCAAGGAGATGACAAGCATTATCCCCTCCCCAGCAACATGAAAGACAGAAGTGTGGGGGATGGAGGACATGCCCCAGGGCACAGTCTAGTCTCTGAAGTTTCACCCAGCAGGGGAGGAGGGGCAGCCAGGCCAGGGTGGTGCCTCTTCTGGTCACCCAGACCACTCCATAGCATCCTCAGAGCTGGCCAGGATTTTGGATAGGAGGCTTTCCTGAAGGTGATGGAGGTGCTGGATTTGAATCCCATCATCCAGGTGGGAACATGACCAGGTCATCGGGAGCTTTGCAGGTCATCCTTTGGCTGTTTCTTTTATCACTTTAATATTAGCCCTCTTTATGGGCAGGCCATAGCAAATATATTTAGAGAGCCATCTCAAGATTCTCCCAGCCACCCCCTTCTTTTTCTGGGTGAGGCCAGAGGGAGTGACTGGGACATATTCTCGGGTTACCCAACAAGGGTGGAGCTTTGCGCATCAGCACATCCGGGAGGCAGGTGGTTCCTTCAGGGACTTTCCGCTGATGTCATGGGTGCCATTGGTGTTGCAGGTGTCACAGGGGATGTGGTTGTCCTGTGGGCCATGGGTTCTGTGAGTGTTGTGGGCGATGCGGGTCCGCGGGTGACACTGGTGTCATGGGTGCCTCTGGTGTCACGGGTGAGGCAGCGGTCACTGGTGACACTGGTGTCACAGGTATCGCAGGTGCCACGGGTGTCATATACGTTGCACGGCTCAGTAGTGGCCGGGGTGCTTAGGGCGTCATAGGTGAGGCTGGTACCTCTGGTATCACAGCTGTCGCAGGTGCTGATGGTGTCGCAGGTGCTGATGGTGTCACGGGTGTCCCTGGTGCCTCGGGTAACGCTGGTATCACGGGTGTGGCTGCTGTCACGCCTGTCGCAGGTGTCGCAGGTGAGCCCGGTCCTGCACGTGTTGTGGTGTTCACCGGCATGATCGGTGGCTCAGGGGCTGCTGGCATCGCGTGTGTTGCAAGTGGAGGGGGCTGGGCTGGGGGTGACGGTCCTCGCCTCCGGGCAGGGTAGGGGAGTGGCAGGCTCTCTGGTCTTCTCCGTTGACTCCTGGTTCTCCTGCTGCTGAATGGTCTCCCAAAGCCAGGCAGGAATAAGCATGGACATCTCAGGGCTGGGAGTAGGCTTATGTTCTTGGCTGCTGAGGTTGGAGGAAACGGCCAGTCTCACAGTGATGGTGCGGGCCCTCACCTTGGGTTCATTCATGTCACTGCCGCTGCTTATGTCTAAGCCCGGTATTTGGTCTCTGCACCAGCCCAGTATTGTCTCCACTGTCACCCCAGGGTGCTCTTCACAGGCTGGCGGGAGTGGCTCCTCCTGGCCCCTGTTCACCCATGGATGCTGCCAAACATCTTCTAAAGTACCTCTTTTGGTAGTGTTCAGTGTTACCATACAGTCTAGTAAGTCTGTTATCTTGTTAGATGAATATTTGGGCATATGGTAGTGCCCCCTAAGCACACGCTGCCACAGCTCCCAGAAATCTTGTCCCCTGAAGGGGAGGGATCCAGTTACTATGGTGTACAGGATGCCACCGAGGCTCCACACATCCTCCTCTAGGCCTGTATAAGGCCTCCCCAGGAAGAGTTCTGGGGCCATGAACGTGGGGCTGCCACAGAAAGTGTCTAGCTTCTTTTGTGGGTGCCACTGGTTGCTAAGGCTGAAGTCGGAGATCTTGGCGTTGTTGTTGGCATCGAGGAGGAGGTTGCCCAGCTTCAAATCCCGGTGCACCACGCCCCACTGGTGGCAGTGCTGCAGAGCCGAGACCCGCTGGCGGAACAGGCCTCGGGCCTCCCCCTCCGTCAAGCGGCCTTTGGCCTCCAAGTAGGTGAACAAGTCTCCTCCACTGACGTACTCCATTACTATAAATAGAGCCTCCCCTCAGTATCAATAATTCCAGTAGTTTTACAATATTTGGGTGGCTTATTGTTTCTAGGCTATTATCTCTTGATTCCATTCCTTGAGGCCGGAGGAGCTCTGATTGGTCTTTTGAATGACCTTAATGGCTACCACCTCCTTGGTCAGAACATGCCCGGCCAACTTCACTTTGGCGAATTGGCCTCACCATTGTGTCAAGGATCTATGGTTCTCAATATGAGCACCTTCTAATGGAGATGGCCATGAGGTCCTGCATCCCTAACTCTACTACCAGCCTCACTAAGCGTGCTTAAGTGTGCTAACAGTGGCGAGGATGCTAATCAACACTGTAGAGCTGTCCGGTTGGTTTATTTCTCTTCCTCGTTCCTTTTTGTACGCAACAAAATTGTGGAGTGAATGTGGACAAAAGGGTGTGTGCAACAGCAACAAGTCACAGCTCAGTTCAGCTCAAGCAGACAGATCTTTTCCTAGTCCAGCGCTCCCAAAGGAGTCCTCCTCACCCCGTTGATCCCTCTTGGCTTCCCCTTTTTACATTTCCTTTTGCTTATGCCCAGGTCAAATAGGGCTTGTACCCAGCACCAGTCAATGAAAGGGAATGCAAATGGGCATATGCTCAAGGCTGATTGACAATTATAAGTTGTCTAGCAGCTGGCTGTGTTGTTTCTGTCTTCCCATAATTCTATCTGTTAGATGTAGAATATTCATGAGTCCTTAATGGTCTCCTAACTGCCTAAGGTTACTAGGAGAAGCCCCTGTGGTCTTTTTGTCTCCACGGTGTGCCTAGGCGCATGTGCAGGAGTTGAAAAGTCTCTGTGGTTATTTTGTAATGTATCTGTGCGCTCTCCAGGGTGTGTCTGGGATGGAGTTTAGAGATGAGTTTACATCCCTTTCAGCCAGGCCTCCCTTCAAGTTGCTCATGTTTAACTTCCTACGTAACAGTCCCCCCTCAAGTGTATGGACCCCAATTCATTGGGGAAATGGGTGTCATTCATTCTGGCTACTTCCTGCTGAGTTGGAGCAGTGAGGGGCCTTGGGGTGTCCATCACTTGCTAGCTG
>NW_020191097.1:0-14455 GCF_002263795.3 Bos taurus
TGATCCCTGAGTCGGGAAGATCCCCTGGAGGAGGAATGGCAACCCATTCCAGTATTCATGACTAGGAAATCCCATGGACAGAGGAGCCTGGTGGGCTACAGTCCATGGGGTCACAAAGAGTTGGACACGACTAATCGACTAACACACACACATACACACACACACACAACAGCTATTATCTCTGCTACTCACTTGACACGAGCATGTATTGTTGTTGCTGTTGTTCAGTCGCTCGGCCGTGGGCAACTCTTCGTGACCCCGTGTACTGCAGCACACCAGGCTTCTCTGTCCTTCAGTATCTCCTGGAGTTTCCTCAGACTCATGCCCGTTGAGTGGATGATGTCATCCAGCTGTGCATTACCTTCTATTTTATTTTTGTTTTGTAGACTGCTTGTATTCTGACCAGAGAGTTCTGTCAATATACTAGCTTTCTCATTCTCCCTTCCCATTTTTTACTTCAGAAGTCTTTTTCTTTTCCATACTGTGTCTTACATATGTTGTCTAACACAGAGTTTGTTCAGTGATCATATATCTTGATTTTATGGAGACATTTTTCATTTCCTGGGTCTATTTAAGCTTCCCATATGGCTATTATTGGGCCTCCCGGGCTGAGTCAGCTGGGGGCTGTGTCCGCCGTGCAGAGAGGACAGTAGACCAGAGCAGGTGTGCTGCGTCTGCAGTGAAGTGGGTGTGCGTTTCCCAGGCTGGGTAACTTGAGATGTCTGCCTTTACTCTGTGCTGAGGTATCAGCTGGGGTCGGGTTCCTCTGTAATTCTATTCCATCCCTTGTGCCTAGATTGGACTAAGCCCAGAATGACAGGGCTTGTCACACTCGTAGTCCAGCACCTGCTTGAGAGAGGGGCGCCCCCCACGACCAGAGTGTCATCCCTGCTTCCTGCAGTGCTCTGCCTGGTGCTGACTGTCTAATAAGAAATAGAGTCTCGTCAGTGTAAGACCAAGGGCAATCTGGGGGAGAAAGCTGTTTTGATCAGAAAGTTGGGAGAATCGCTAAGCTTTCACTCCGGCCACATTTTTGGAAGAGTTCGCTCTGACTTCTTAGTGATGAAGAGTCATGCTGGGGGATCCTTTGGGTGCTGCTGCCTCCATGTTCTCTTGATGTTTTCCGGGTGAGACCCCTGAAGCTTCAGATGGGTGGTCTCTGCCACAGGTTTTTGGAGGTTGCAGTGCTCTGGATTGGCTGTTAGCTGTGGGCATTGGATCCAGCCTGGGAGGGAGAGAAAGTAACAGCTCCAGACTGGAAAGTAAAACCTGCTTTGCTCCCCGGCTGTGGAAGAATGCACTCCCTGAGCTGCCTGCAGAGTTGTCAGAAGTGGTGATGACCCTGTGGGGGTTGGACCCTAAGCTGCCGCTGAAGTTCCAGATAAACAAGTGGGAGAGGAGTTGGTAGTGGGCCGGCAGGCCCCTTGCTTTATTGTAGGAGGGAGCCAAGGTGGGGGTGACCCCCTGAGTAGGAACTAGGCTTTGGACGAGCCGCCTCCTCGCCTGGCATTGGGTCATGCGTCAGTCATCTGTTATTGTTATTCTGTTGCTAAATTGTGTCTTACTCTTTGCAACCCCATGAACTGCAGCACCCCAGCCTTCCCTGTCCTTAGTATCTTCTGGAGTTTGCTCAAACTCATGTCCATTGAGTCTGTGATGCAACCTGACCATCTCATCCTCTGTCTCCCACTTCACTGGATAGAACTGAACATCTTCCTGCTAAAAATTCTTAAAAGCAAAAAAGACAGCTTTGAAACAGAGTTAGAAACATCTATTTCAAGCCAAGGGCCAAACATCGCACTGAATAGTGATGTGTTACAAGTGGTCTCATTAAAGTCAGGGACAAGTCAAGGATGTTGTGATCACCTCTGCTAATTATCAGTGCTCTGAAAGTTCTAGAATGTGCTATCAGACAAGAAAAGTCAATAATAATTGTAGTTGCTGAAAGAGGGAAATAAACTAGCCACTGATTGAAGATGATATGATGGCCTACCTGAAAAACTCAAAAGTATCAGCTGAAACATGGTGATAATAGAACAGCTCTGTCAGGGAGTCAGATGCTAACAACTCTCCAGAGTTATTGTTGGCAAAAGAATCAGTGTACCTGCTGGAAACTGCAGCAGAGAAAGGATGCAGTCCAAAAAAGGAAGGTGCTGGGAGAAATAGAAATACCCTATGATCAAACTTAAGAGGAATAAAATACCAATATGCACAAAAACGTAAAGTTCTCCTGAGAACGAAGGATGGGAGGAAGGGATCGGGGAGGGAGGGAAGGAAGTTTGTATGGATGGATGGATGAATGAACAGATGATTGGATGGATTAATGAGTGGATGGGTGGATGGATGGATGGGTGGTGGATAGATGCATGGACAGATGGGTGGTTGGATAGATGGATAGATTGATAGACAGATGAGGATGATGGATGAGTGGATGAATGGATTAGTGAGTAGACAGATGGATGGACAGATGACTAGCTGACTGGATGGACAGGTGGATGGATGGATGGATGAATTACTGAGTGGATGCATGGATGGATTAGCGAGTGATGGATGGATGAACAGATGGCTGGCTGGCTGGCTGGCTGGAAGGGTGAATGAACGGAGGATGGAATGAATAAAGCAGATGTTTACACTTCAATTCTAGAAACATATTCTACACAATTGAGTAGGAGCTGGGCAATGATTGTTTTCTCCAAAACAGTGACAAGTGTTTGGAAAACGGCCTAAGTGCTCATCAGTGAGGGGGGAGGTACAATCTGTGGACACCCCACAAGGAACAGCCCTCACCCTCCTTCCTGCCACCTTCCCCATCCCCAGGAGCTCATCAGGGGTTCTGCCCATGCCCCAACCCCAACCCCATCCTCACGGGGGGTGCTGCTTGAGTTCACCACCTGTTAAACTCAACTCATAAGAAGCTCCCTTTACTGAGATATTTTAATAAAACCTCCAGGGAACCCTCAGCACCTTCATTTCTAAAAAGGTGGCTCTGGTGAACCCTCTGGGGCACAGAGAGCAGAGCAGATACGCTGGGAACAAGCACATCAGTGCGGGGTGAGTTGACCACCCTCACGCTCACACTTAGAAACAAGGAAGACAAACGGACAAGAAAGCCTTCACTCTTTTTGTGTAAAATAACTGTGAGCCTGAGTCAGGCTCCACCTGCTCCTCAGGGCAGGTACATCTGGGAGGTCACGTCTCCTCACCAGGGTTCCTCTCCAGAGTGGACACACCGAGTGTGGGGACTGAGCTGTGTCCTGAGTCTGCACTCGAGAAATGAGGAGCTGGCCGGCCCTGAGCTCCTGGCAGCAATCCATGTTTCCACCAGATTCGTTTTAATTTTTCCAACTAGGAGGACCCTCTTACAGGACTTTCAAGGTCTTCCCACGTGGAGGAAACTTGGATGAGCACGATAGGACTTGGTGTGACCTGGCGGATGTACAGACTCTTAAAACCCTGAGAGCCCAGGGTCTACAGCTCCCATAAAGGAATCTGCTGAATAGGACAGGCCTGACAAGTCAAATGAGGGAAAAACAATGCAGCCTGGGGGCTAAGCCTTTTCTTTCACTTTCTTGACATTTATATTTACATTTCTTTTAATACATTTTCAAAAACTTCCTTTCTTTTTACACTTTTCACATTTTCAAAAGTCCCTTTTTCATGTTTTCAAAAACTTCCATTTCTGTATTACACTGCCACTGCAGCCCAGCTGTTACAAAAATAATCTGTATGAAGTATTCATCATCTATCTTTTAACAACACAACTGCCGCAAATGAAAAGCTGTCATGGTTTTGAATGCTAGAACTTTATTTAAGCAGGAACAGAGGAGATCTGTATAGAAAACCCCGCAAGCGACACAACCGGGGCGGGGGGGTGCTATCTCTCCCTACTGAAGGAGGGAGGTGCACCGTTCTGGGACGTGGGAGGGCTAGGGGCCTGTCAGGGACATGATCTCCTGGATCGCCAGGCGCAGCTTCAGCCGATGCGGCGGGTTGCTGATGCTGATCTCACGCCTGGATCTCCGTGTGACAGGGCAGACATGATGACGCCGCTCTTCACGTTGGCTCGGCAAGCCAGCCACCTACCAGGCCGGACATCCCCGACCCAGAGCTGGTACGGGAGACAGGAGGCAGGAGGTTATGTGTGCTGTGGAGGGACTGATGCACCAGCCCAGGAAGGGGGTGCAGGTGCGGGGCCGGGGTGTGGGTGGAGGTGAGGGGGCGCATACACACCTCCAGCCAGACCACAACTGTTGGCCGTCCCACTGTGCGAAGGCACGCCTTGTCTCCCGGCTTCCTCCAGCAACTCATGCCTACAAGTAACGAAACATTCAAAATTCAAGAATCACTACTACACACGGGTATAAAACAAGTTAACCTAAGTATTTATCTCTTTTATAAATTTGAAAAGTGAAATAGTATGCATCTCATCATTTTCCTTAATCTTCTAAACCATCTACTTAATGAGAGTTCAGACATATTACAAAGAACACCTGAGTCATGAAATGCTGAATGAGTTCCCGCAATTCCTTATAGAATCACCTCCTTCCTGATGAAAGATGTTATCGCCAACCCTTAAAGGATTCAGAAGTCTGCACATCCAAGGGAGGAGGGTAGTCAAGGAAAAACATCCACTCTTCCCTTTCTAAACAGTGAGGACAGATAGGTAGAAGAGGAAACCACACTGGGTCTGAGCAGAGGAACCTGTCCCTGAGAGAGCTTCAGGGATGCACAGCATTTCACAACAGACACACAAAGAGCAGCGCAGACTTTCAACACAGAACACTCTAACACAGCAAGCAAGGAGAGGGCTGGATGGGGGCTGTTTCTATCCTGCACTGCTGTTCAGCTAATTAGCCATGTGCTAAATTAAGATACTGGTCATTCTTTTTTGACTAGGCCGCTGTGTGGCTTGCAGGACCCTAGTTCTCCAACCAGGGATCAAATCCCAGGCCCCATGTAGTGGAAGTGCAGAGTCCTAGCTATTGGACTGCTAGGGAATTCCCTAAAGATACACAGTGGCTTTTCAATACACTCAAATGGCATTAGACTTGACTTAAGATTGTGAAGTCTATGTATGGTTAAAGCTCGAAATGTTTCACATCAAATTTCAAGTAACTGTTCCTTTAAGTCAACCTTAGGTTTCCTAGAATAGTAAATATTCTATTTTCTAGGAATAATTATACCAGAAAACACAACAGGTATTAATAGCTCAAGAATGAAAGTGAAAGTGAAAGAGAATTCACTCAGTCGTGCCCAACTTTTTGCAACCCCATGGACTGTAGCCTAGCAGGCTCCTCTACCCATGGAATTTTCCAAGCAAGAGTACTAGAGTGGGTTAGTTACCATTTCCTTCTCCAGGGGATCTTGGATCTCCCAGGGATCAAACCCAGGTTTGCCACATTGGTAAAGGCAGATGCTTTACCGTCTGAGCTACCAGGGAAGCCCCTTAATAGCTCAGGGAGAGGTTTTAAAAAAGGCAAACTTTTAAAATTCCCATATCCCAGGGGAACAAGGCATGTATCACGTGCCTGGAGTTCGCGTCCCAACCACAACCACCATCCAGAAGCAAATGGAAGACTCGCTTGGCTTCTGCTGGGGTTTATTTCCTTCCTCAGCTATAAGATATTGCATCACTCTGCTGTCACTGGCTCACTCTCATCTGAAACCTAGCTTTACAGAGACAGCTTCAGAGACGAGCCTGGGGGGCTGCCTGCTCTGTGGAATGCTGTGATGACCCTGCTCGGGCCACCCTGCGGGGCTACTTAGCTCAGACCTCCTCTGCCCCCTTGAGGGTCAAATTTGCGACCCCAAGTACAATTCGTTAAAACACTTGCTTAGCAGTAAACTGACGTGGCATGCTTCCTTGCCTTAAAATTAGAGTCACAGCAGAAAGACATTCGGAAATACGGTGAATTCTATGGGGAACAGACATGCCCGAGAGAGGGCCACACCATCTGTGGATGACAACGGGCACTTTAAAGCAGGACATGAGCACCACGGTCAAGCTGTCTTTCCTAACAAGATGGCTGTGTGAGCTTCTTCCCATCAAATGCTACACACGTGGCACCACCCAGACAACAGGTGTGGCCTTGTTTTCCGAGACTGACCGTCCGCACAGCCCAGCACCTCCTACGAGGGTTCGCTGGGCTCCCCTTCACCAACACCATGCCCCACTCCTGTAGCGCTGCTCAGCTCAGAGCCTGGAGCTGGGGACGAGCCCCATGGGGAGGCTTCAGGACACACACAGCTCAGCACACCTGCTGACTCGGCTTCCCCTGCGAGCTGGCGCGTGACAGTGTCCACCAAGGGGAAGAGGAAAGACAGCATTTAGAGCAGGAGGTACGTGATGCCTGAGGGGAGTCCCTGCACACCCAGGACACTGCAATGACCAACAGGGATGCGGACGGTCCCTCGGCCTCGGCCTCCCCTCCTCACGGAGCGCGTCCAGCACCTGGTGACCCCGCAGTGCTCTCCCTGGGAGTTTCCACGCAACGTGAAAATCTGAGATTCACCAACCCTCAAAAATGCTCTGAAAGTGGATGCATTGGCTGCGTACATTTAGCAATTAAAAATACTTTTGAGACAAATTGGGGCTTAATAGAAAGAAAATAGTTTTGAGAAACAAACTGATTTTCACATCTATAATGCCATAAATGTTAAACTATATTCAAGTGATATTTTTTCTGGAATACTAAAACATTTTTTCACGTTTTATAGATAAGGCATTTTCCCTGAGTCAGTGTTGTCTCTGGTTGACAGACAGAACTGAGATTACCCACTGTGGTCAGAAAATCTTCGTACTTTGAATTGTTCTCTATGAAGCCACCAGAACATCCTAGAGTTTGCCACGCGTAGCAACAGAGCAAAGAACAACCCACTTGTGCATGTGCACACACACACACACACACAGTTACACATCACCTTAACACCAGATCCAGAGAAACCTGCCTACCAGAAAACACACACATGCACACATAGACCCCTAGACACAGGCACCGAATCCACTGGGATTCCTTTAAAATTATCCTTCCATCACTTTCAATAGGTACAGAGCTCCTGAAACTGACGACGAGGCGCACAAGCTCCTTACTTGTGGGCATCCCTCATGTCCTCGTGACTGGCCGTGCACAGCACCCCGTCTGCAGCCAGTCCAGCCGAAGGGACCGCAGAGAGGTGGGGGTCGAGGTTTCACATTTGATGGTGGTCTTGTCATCTCGTACCTCTTCCTGTAAAGCTGGCAGCTGAGGGAATGAGGTAAGTGTAAAACTGGGTAACAATAGACTGTGTCGAATATGTGAATCTGGAGCTCTGTGAATCTGGAGGTCTGTGTTTGCACACTTCCTCCCGCGCTCATGGGACCATGCAGCGTGGAGGGAACACAGAGGATGGATTCTGCTACAGTCAGGACTTACTCCTGCTGAGCTTCGGGGTGAGTACAGGCCGGCCTGATCCCGCAGGGGCATGGAGGCCACACCCTAGGAGTGGAGGGTCAGCGGGTCTCCAGAGGTCGGCCCGGGAGAGCCCTCAGCAGCAGAGAACATGACCTTGGCACCTGGCTGCCGCGGAGTAGTCAGAGCACGGCCCGAGTCTCCCTCCCGTCCCTGCACATGGGTGTCCCTCCCACAGCGGCAGTGCTGCTGGCCACGCCCTGCGTGCAGGTTCTCAGAGGGAACAGGGCCCAGAGCATCAGGGTTCACGAGGCTGCCCTGCCCTGGGCCTCTCCGTCTGGAGGCCAGTGTTCAACACTGAAGTGCACCGGCATCTGGGGGTCGGCTGCCGCTGAGGGGCCACCGTACCTTGCAGGTGCTGCTCTGGGTGGTCCTCTGGTGGGTCCGGCCCGGGAGCCCAGCCCTGCTCAAGCGGCTCTGAGAGCAGGAGGCTGTCTGCTCTGTCCTGTTCATGGCTCAGCTGGAAGGCTGGATTGGGTTTTAAGTTTTTTTTACCAGCAGTTTTTAGCTATATGTCAGAATAAAGTCAGCCACAGAGTTCTCTCCTTGATCTGCTTGGTCCTTCGTGTTTCTCTGGATTCTCAAAGCTGCTGAAGCCCAGAATGGGGTGGGGGGTGTCTGAAGGGGCAGGGACTCGGGCACCAGTCACCGCCCAGGACTGACTCGTCTGTTTGTTTCCAGTTTACCTGCACTAATTCTGCAGGGATTATTGGTCCAGATCCATTACCTGCACATTTTAAACTCAATATGCAATCTTTAATCTGTTAATACTTGTTATATGGACCCTAAGATATTATTACAGAGTTTTTAATTAGTGAAAATTCATGAATACCATAGAGAAAATATTTTAAAATTTAATGTTTCTTTTATTTATGTAAACTTATGACTTCATTTATCTACTTACTTTTTCTTGTATATCCGGGCTATGAATCTCCTTTCAGATCAGTTCATGTTCTGATACCTGATTTTAGTCTTTCAAATGTATGTACTGTAATGCTTGTCTGTATAAATCCTATGAACAAACATAGGGCTTTTGTAAATGATGCATTTATTGTAATTATTCTTGTTTAGTTTTTAAATGTTAAACCATCAGAGAAGGGGTTTTACTGCGATTGTAAAATCATCATGACACAGTGTGCATTATCCTTCCAGAATGTAACCAAGCTGTCCAACAATCACTCTGAAATGAGCGGACTTAATTTCAACCAACTGTTGTATTTTAACGACTGACCTAAATTGTACTTTTTTTCTAGGAAGAAATGCTTTTTGTCTGCAGTGTGAAGCAATTTAAAAGTACTGGGTGAAAAAAAAAAAAAAGTACTAGGTGTTAAATGTGAGCTTCTAATGAAATTTGGGCTGAAAGGATGACTAGAAGACGACTATGAAAATCTCTCCGGTAACCTAGTCTCTGTGGCCCTGGATCCCTCGCCTCCGGTGAGACTCTTCGAGGACCAACCGCGGTGCCCTGCACCCGCTGCGGAGCCATCGAGCTGAACACTGAGGGCACCACATCCCGGACAGACAGACAGCATAGTGCAGCTCTGACAAAGGCCTTATTTTTCTTATGTAAATCATCTTTTTACATCTGTTTGTAAATATGTTTAAAGAATGGACCTAGGCGTACATTTTTAGATTTTGATGACATAGCCATTTTGGATAGTATAAGTAGCAAATGTAACTTTTACTTTTTCAGCAGCACATTAAAAAAGCTAGTAAGAGATGCGTTCAGATCATGGTGCCTTATGCAGCTGATATCTCGGTAGACAGAGACAGCATGTCTCTCTACATGTGGGTTTTGCCTTTAATTTCCTTGTACAATCCATTGTTACCATTCTGTTTTTCTATTAATCTTTTGTGATCTTCCTGAATATGTGACAAAGTATGTACAGTCTACTTTTGAACTATTTTTATCACAGTATTATTTATTGCTTTCTTTCAATAAAGTCAGAGCTTCCCTGGTGGCTTAGAGGATAAAGCGTCTGCCTGCAATGCCGGAGACCCGTGTTCGATCCCTGGGTTGGGAAGATCCCCTGGAGAAGGAAATGGCAACCCACTCCAGCATTCTTGCCTGGAGAATCCCATGGACAGAGGAGCCTGGCGGGCTACAGTCCACGGGGTCGCAGAGAGTCGGACACGACTGAGCGACTTCACTGCACTCACTGCTTCAATAAAGTACTGGAGCAAAATTTCCTGCTGCCAATAAAGAGTGACGAGGGTAAGCTGTACTCTCAATGAGAACAGACCAGAGCTGGTAATGGGAGCCCGTGTCATCACACGGACATTCTGTTAAGAGAAACGGATGGATACAATGGAAAGGCTAGAAGGTGGAAGTATAGGTGTCCCCAAAGGACGACCGACTAGGTGTTCGTATCCTTGGCTCCAGAGTCATCACTTCAGCATCTGCGGGGACAAGGCCCCTCTGCTGCTGAGGCGTGGGAGTGGGCCCAGGGTGGGAACAAAGTGCAGGTGTCAAGGCTCACCATGGATCCCAGGGCGGGGTGGCCGAGGGCAACCCTCACGCGGACCCGAATGATGCACTAGGGAGTGTGCGTGTGCATGCTTGTGTGTGGGAGCTTTTGATGTTATTTTAGTCAAGTCTTTATTATTCATATATGCATAGAGATAAGAATGTAGCAAAGGGAGGTGGGAGGGAGATTCAAGAGGGAGGGGACATGTACACACCTATGGCTAATTCATGTTGATGTATGGCAGAAATCAAATCTATATTGCACAGAATTATGTTTCAGAAAAAAAGAACATAGCAAGGTGGTCAGGAAAGTATGAATAAAAGATTTCTCATATTTATAATCACAACTCTTCGTACATCTAGGAGCAGGCTGCCCACCATCATCACACCTTCCCGCCAGCATCAGACGTTTACCCAGCATCAGGCCATAGTCCGGCATCAGACCCTCCCCAAGCATCAGGCCCTCCCCAGCATCAGGCCGTCCTCCAGCATCAGGCCCTAGTCCAGGATCAGGACCTCCCCCAGCATCAGGCCCTAGTCCAGGATCAGGACCTCCCCCAGCATCAGGCCCTATTCCAGGATCAGGAACTCCCCAGCATCAGGCCCTCCCCAGCATCAGGCCCTCCCCCAGCATCAGGCCCATAGTCCAGCATCAGACCCTCCCCCAGCATCAGGCCCTCCCCAGCATCAGCCCTCCTCCAGCCATCAGGCCCATAGTCCAGCATTCAGGCCCTCCTCCAGCATCAGGGCCCTCCTCCAGCAATCCAACCCTCCCCCAGCATCAGACCCTCCCCAGCATCAGGCCCTCCCCAGCAATCAGGCCCTCCTCCAGCATCAAGGCCCTCCTCCAGCATCCACACTCTCCCCCAGCATCAGACCCTCCCCAGCATCAGGCCCTCCCCAGCATCAAGGCCCCTCCCCCAGCATCAGGCCCCATAGTCCAGCATCAGGCCCTCCTCCAGCATCAGGCCCCTCCTCCAGCATCACACCCTCCCCCAGCATCAGGCCTTAGTCCAGCACCAGACCTTCCCCAACCATCACACCCTAAGTCCACCATCAGGCCTCCTCCAGCATCAGGCCCTCCTCCAGCATCAGGCCCTAGTCCAGCATCAGGCCCTCCCCCAGCATCAGGCGTGGCAGCCCCACTTGTCTGACACTCCTGGGCACACTTAGGCAGCCCCAGAGTAGCTGGACAATAGCTCTTGCAGGAGGTGCATCTTTAGCAATCACCTGTGGAGTAGCAGTAGCAGCTGGGGTCTGTTTCGGGCCAAGGAGAGGCAAAGAAAAGGCACTTTGTGCTGAGGCAGCAGTGGGTGTGGGCACGTTTCAAAGCTCTGCTTCCTCCCCGAGGGGGCTTTGCTCTCCAGCTCTCTCACGTGGTCACTCGAGGACCCCAGGGCTGTGTCCTTCCAGATTCACGGTCTCCTTAATATCTCAAGCCCAAGTCCTGAGTTGCGTCCCAGTCTGGTGTGGCAGAGGGCTGGGAACACACAAGCTCAAGGGCTCAAAGGATCCCAGGGGAACAGTCGGGCCCCAGTGGGTGGCAGAGCAGGGGATGAGGGCGGCCGCCCACAGAGGGCCCCGCAGCAGCACTGGAAGGAGAGAAGGGATGCCTTAGCTCACTCGGGGATGTTGCCTGGCCTCAGCGCCCAGATGTTACCACCAGCAGCTCTGGGGATGCAGAAAGCCCGGTGAGTGACACCACTCCACTCGGGCCGTGTGAGTGGGCACTGCTGACCATGGCCTTGGTTTTCATTCTGGTTCCAACTGTCCCTCCAAGGGCTCCTCTTCCAAATGGCACATTTTCTTGATGTGGGTGAACGCATCCCTGCTTGTTTCTGTCAGCACTGTTGTCGGTCATCGTGTGTTTTCCTCTTTACAATCTGTACTTGCTGCTTTTCCAGTTTAACTTAGCAGCAGCCCTTATTTTCTGCATTTCCTAGTTGTCAGCGTTCACTGGGGCTTTCCAGATGGTTCTAGCAGTAAAGATCCTGCCTGCCACTGCAAGAGATAACGAGAGATGTGGGTACGATCCCCCTGGAGGAGGGCATGGCAACCCACTCCAGTCTTCTTGCCTGGAGAATCCCATGGACAGAGGAGCTAGTGGGCTACAGTCCCTGGGGTCACAGAGAGTCAGACACGACTGAAGCAGTTCAGCACACACTCAGGTTTTAGTTCAGTCGCTCAGTTGTGTCCGACTCTTTGCCACTCCGAGGACTGCAGCACTCCAGGCTTTCCTGTAATTCACTGTCTCCTGGAGTTTGCTCAAATTCATGTCCATCGAATCAGTGATGTCATAGAACCATCTCATTCCTGTTGCATCCACCAGAGAGGTGGCTGGGGCTCGGCAAAGTGCATGGTCCCACTGCATGGGTGTGAACCTGCCCTCACCACTCCCTAACCGCATGACCATCACTGTCTCCTCCTCTGTAAATCGGGAGGTGGCAGCACCTGTTTGGTAAGGGGCACACACAGCATCTGGTATATAATCAATGCACCATCCATCTCAGCGTTATATTTAGTAATAATAAGGATAGCATTTAATAATCTGCTCCTTTTTCTCTCTTCTCACTTAACTGTGCTCCAGACCACATCTGTTTTACTTACCCCTATAAATCCCACACCCAGCACAAACAAGACACTCAACAAATCTCTGGCTGAAGAGGCAGGAACATATTCTGTCCTTAAGGAGATGAGGCCGAGTGAGATGGGGCCTGATGATAACAATGTGTGATGAGGAAACGCCAGGAGGACCTGCGTGGCTGTGGGATGGAGTAGAGGGCATGGGCAGAACCCATGATGAACTCCTGGGAATGGGGAAAATGGCAGGAAGGAGAGGTGCTGTTCCTTGTGGGTGTCCACAGATTTTACCTCACCCCTCACTGATGAGCACTTAGGCCATTTCCAAACACTTGTCACTGTTCTGGAGGAAACAATCATTGCCCAGGTCCTACTCAATCAATTTCGTAGAGTATGTTTATGGAGTATAAACATCTGCAATATTCATTCCACGCTCTGTTCATCCACCCATCTGGCCAGCCATCTGTTCATCCATCCATCCACTCACTAATCCATCCATCCTTTAACTCTTAATTCTTCCATCCATCCACACATCTGTTCATCAACTGATCCGATCATCTCGGACCCTAAAGAAGACAGACGCCTCCTCTGCTCCTTCCAGGAGGACACCCAGCATGAGTGACAGGAGCCTCGTGGGGACAGCGGGAGAGACACAGAAGGGACATGCATGCAGACCGTCCTCCCTCTGAACGGTGAAGAACCCACCTGGTCCTAACGCCTCCTTGCTGGGGTGTTCAGGCCGGCCCTTTTCCTTCTTGCGAAACAAGCGGCTGATGGAGGACTTGATGCCCTTCTTCTTTGGGGCTTTGTGCAGCGAGCCCTGGCTGCTGGTGCTGCTGCTGGGGTTATTCCCGGGGCTGTCCTGAGAGCCTGTGGAGCTTCGGGGAGAGAAAACGACCTTTAACTGGCACCCTTGTGCAAACACACACCCCTCCACAAGAGCTACTGATAGAAACGGGCACCCAGCAGCACCCGCGCCTCAACCTCGCAGCTGACAGTTGGAGTCTCCTTCACCAACCACACTCCACACGAGCAATGCAGGCTTCCGGCCACAAACAGTGGCCCCGGGAAGCTGAGATTCTCTGCCTGGAGCGCTCGCCTGAGGAGGGCTTCACTCCAGACGAGCTGGTGCAGAGGGCGCTCTGACCCTCCCTTAGGGTCGCTGCTCGGCAGGTGATGATGCTCCAGGAGAAGACGAGCTCCCCTGCTCTGGGTAGGTCCCCCGCCTCCCACAGGGTAACCGTGCCCGGCCGTGGCAGGAGAGCGACGGTCACCGTGCAGGGCTGCTGGTCAGGTGAACACACATGCCCCCCATTGAGTGCTGCCTGGCTCAGGACGGGAGCTCAGCAAGTGGTGGTCTGAATGGGGACAGGGTCAGTCACAGGAGGTGACAGACAGTCTCCTGAGAGGAGACCCTGAGAAAAAGGGAGGGACCCTCAAGAGCAAATCCAAGAGGCACGGAGCCGTAACCATCAGGAATGCACCCAGGCCGGGCAGAGCTCTAGCAAGAGCAGGAAGAAATCTCCCACAGGAGTCCATACGTAGAGACGCATGTTTTCTAAAATCACGGAGGTCACTGAGCTCTTCTACCCCAGCACCTGAAGTTCATCACTAAACACAGGCACCGAATCCAGTGGGATTCCTTTACAATCATCCCTGCAACTCTTTGAAGACAAGAGGCGCAGGGCTCCTGAGACTGACGACGAGGCCGCAGGCCCCTTACTTGTGGGCGTCCCTGATGTCCTCGTAGCTGGTTCTGTGCGGTGACCCCCTGTCCAGCCGGTCTAGCCGAAGGAACCGCAGCAAGGCGGGGGTCGAGGCTTCACATTTGATGGCGGTCTCGTCATTTTGTACCTCTTCCGGTAAAGGTGGCAGCTGAGGGAGTGAGGTAAGTGTGAAACTGGCTAACGATAGACTGTGTCGAAAAAGGCAATCACACAGGCTTTACATTATAACCAGA
>NW_020191098.1:0-39050 GCF_002263795.3 Bos taurus
GAGAGGATATCTGCTGTCAGTTGCTTGAAAGCAAGAACCTCTATGTATGGTGTCTCTGGGCCTTAAGATTGTCCTAGAATTGTGTCACTCACGCGGAAAGGTAAAGTTGATCGCCCTGCACAGAGATCAAAAGTGCCGAGCCAAGTGACCCCTTGAGGCGTCCAGAGCTTTTCTGTCTTTCACACACTAAGTAAATACTGAGCACCTACGATGAGCTAGGAGGCATGTAATAAGTTTCAGGGATAGAAGGCGGAGAGAAGAAGACACAGAGTTCCTGCTTTCACTGAGACGACTCTAATGATACATGACAGGCAGATCCTTTGAGAACCTATAGAGGGGCCTCTTCCCTCACCACAAAACCTGGGTGTCAGGGAAGGCTTTCCAGAGGCACCATTTCGTTGAGGTCCATAGTTGAACCTAGGTAAACCAGGGTTGAGATGCAGGAAGAATTTCAGGCAGGGAAAATAGCATCTTGGAAGGCTATGTGACCAGGGAAACTTAGGACATTCAAGAAACGAAAAATGCCCTATGGGATGGAAGCCAAAGAGTGCAGAGGGCATTCCAGGCAAAAGACATCAGAGAAGAACGTGAGGAGCAAGCCTGAAGGGAAGTGGTCGTATCTTCAATATGCTGGGAAAATACGAGAGCCGTTGGAGCAGGGAGGTGACAGCATTGCATCTGCATTTCCAAAAGGTCATCTTGCTCCACATCACTAATGATTGGAGAGGCTCAACTCCAAACTCCAAGGAGGGACCACTTCACATGAGTCCGATTGGGCCTCACTGCGATGTCTGTCAATAACCAGTGCTGGAGAAGATGTGGAGCAAAGGGAACTCTCCTCCACGGTGAGTAGGAATGGGCATGGGTAGAGCCGGTATGGAAAAGAATATGGAGGTTCCCGAAGGAACTAAAAGTGGAAGTAGCGTATGGTTCAGCAGTCCGACTCCCAGGCATAGATACACCCACGGTATAAGTGAACAAGATAGATGCCCCGTTTGGGCACATCTATCTGTGCGTGCGTGCGCACATGCGCATGCGCGATGGCCTGCGAGGCAGGGGTGGGGGCGGGGGCTGGGGATCTGGCTTGAGTCCGGTGCAAGCCCCGGGATTGCCTGAGGCAAGCCAAAGGAGCCCCAGATGGAGACGGGACTGCCGGTCGTCGGGTGTCCTGGAAGCCGAATGCGAATGCGGAGGGGCTCGCGGGCCGCGCGGAGGCAACCCAGGTCTGCAGCGGGAGTCGGGGCCCCCGGCCAGCCGCTCCCCGCGGCCCGGGAGGGGCTGGGGCTGCGGGGGGGATCCAAGAATCGGGACGCGCGGCGGGGGCTAAAGGACCTCTTCTGGTAGGCAAAAAGCCTCGAGCACCCGGGATTCCCAGGTGGTCTCCCATCCAAGATCCTAACCAGGCCCGACCCTGCTTAGCTTCCGAGATCAGACGAGATCGGGCGCCTTCAGGCTGATAGGGCCGGAGCCGGAGGCGGTTGGCGCCGTGCGCCCTAAGAGCCTTGGGCTTCGCCTCCCTTTCGCTCTGCCCTGCAGGTCGGGCCAACGGGCCGCACCTCTCGTCGGGGGGCGTGCTGTACTTGAGCCGCAAGACCCGCGACCGGACTCCAGCCTGCTGACGCCGGCCCGCCCCCCGAACACCGCCAACACCAGACCAGCAAGCGCCTGGCCGGGCCCGGGCGCCCGAGGGGCTTCCAGGACCCCCCATTGACCGGGAGGGCGTGCGTGCATGCGTGCGCGCGGGGCCTGGGGGCTGGGCTGAGGGGTGCGGAGGTCTCGGCGCCCTCCCACCCCCGGCCACTCCCGACCTGGCCGCGCTGGCTGAGCGGGGCCTCCCCCGGATCCCATTCACTGCTCAGGCCCGCGCGGCCCCGGAGGTGTCGGTCTTCGGCGCCCGCCGCCTCCCAACCCCCGCGGCCCAGGGGCCTCTGAACCTCCTGCGGGCCTAGGCGCAGCGAAACTTGAGCGCCCAACTTGCCCGGCACCTGTCCGGTGCCCAAACCCACCAGAAGCCAGGAAGGCGCGGTCGAGCGGAGCGCCTCAGCCCCTCCCCTTCGCACTACCGAGGCCCCCCCTTTGCCCCACGCCAAGCCCTCGACCTTCCTGAGAGAGCAGACGAGCCACAGGCAGGCACACAGACAGACACACAGACACTCGCACGCACCCACGCCAAGGGAGACAGCTGGCCTGCGCAAGCTCCTCAGCCAGAGCCAGAGCGCCTGGGAGAGGCCGGGGCCAGACGAACGGGCCGGCGGCTGGCTGTCAGGAGATACAGAGGCAGAAATACATGAAGATTCCGAGACAGACTCCAAGACGCCAAGAGGAGATACACACACACACACACACACACACACACACACACACACTTGAGTGTGGTCTTTGGAAATACTTGTGTTCGTAGTTGCTGGGTTGAGCCCAACTTTGATACGACCCATGGACTGCGGCCCATCTGGCTCCTCTGTCCGTGGCATTTCCCAGGCGAGGATACTGGAGTGGGTTGCCATTTCCTTCTACGGGAGGCATCTTCTGGACCCAGGGATCGAACCCCAATCTCCTGGGCGGGGATACCTTGCCATCTGAACCAGGACATTGCTAATTCCCTAGGCAAAATACAAAGAATAGAGCTCGTGTTCTACTAAATGGAAAGATGATTTCAGAAACAGAAGCTGTCCTTTTTGGTATCTGTGAATCTTTATGTAGTTTTCGTTGATTTTTACTATTAAGGCTAAGTGAACAAGGCAAGAGAGAAACCCTAGAATTGAAAAGCAATGGACGGTTTTGAAAGAAACATGTGCAGGTGAAGCTCTCTTCCTTTTTGAGAGATGCTTAAATGCAAAATCTTGATTCAACACATATGACTTTTGTGCACTTTCTTTCAAATCTCCATGACGAACCCCTAAGGTGTCCAGGAAGAAAGGAGTAGAGGGACAGACACAAAGAGCAACCTTTCCCCTTGGTGCCATCGCAACCAGCTGCTTAGTTCCTTCATCTCAAGGACTATCATCTGGGCTTCTCTGGTTTGTCTGATTCTTGTTTCGGGGACCGTTTCTAGTCACAAGGCTGTCAACAGTGGGGGTGGTGTGTGTGTGTGGGGGGGAAGCCCTTCTTTCCATTCCACATGAGACCCAGTGGACAATCCAGGCCCTGCCCACTGCATTGAGTGTGCAGCAACAATATCAACGGTAATGCGGGTGAACAACACGTATTCCTGGAATCCACTCCGTTGGCTACTGACTGTGTGTGGTGGTGGTCTGGAACCTAGACCTGGAAGCTTTCTGGATGATTGCCAATGACACCAAAGTCTGAGGACGATGGAAGATCTTCACATTTCTGCAGGAGCCACACACCTCCAGAAGGAACCACAAGACTTGCCTGAAATGGTCAAGGTATAAGTCTTGGACTCAACGTTGGAAGGTCTCCACCTTTGCTATGGAAGTCAAACGATCTTTCTTTGAAATGAAAATGGAGCATACTGAACGTTCACATGCTTCTAGAGCATTTGAAAAGCCCTAACTTGTAGAAATCTGCTGTACGAGTTCCTTGAAAGCAAGAACCTCTATGTATGGATATGTCTTCATGCCTTAGATTGTGCCTCGAATATAGTGTACACATCAACCCAGGAAAGGAAAGAATTGACTCGCCAAATAGACACAGAGATCAAAAGTGCCGAGCCAAGTGACCCCTTGAGGCTTCCAAGAGCTTTTCTGTCTTTCACACACTAAGTAAATACTGAGCACCTACGATGAGCTAGGAGGCATGTAATAAGTTTCAGGGAATAGAAGGCGGAGAGAAGAAGACACAGAGTTCCTGCTTTCACTGAGACGACTCTAATGATACATCACAGGCAGATCCTTTGAGAACCTATAGAGGGGCCTCTTCCCTCACCACAAAACCTGGGTGTCAGGGAAGGCTTTCCAGAGGCACCATTTCGTTGAGGTCCATAGGTTGAACCTAGGTAAACCAGGGTTGAGATGCAGGAAGAATTTCAGGCAGGGAAAATAGCATCTTGGAAGGCTATGTGACCAGGGAAACTTAGGACATTCAAGAAACGAAAAATGCCCTATGGGATGGAAGCCAAAGAGTGCAGAGGGCATTCCAGGCAAAAGACATCGGAGAAGAACGTGAGGAGCAAGCCTGAAGGGAAGTGGTCGTATCTTCAATATGCTGGGAAAATACGAGAGCCGTTGGAGCAGGGAGGTGACAGCATTGCATCTGCATTTCCAAAAGGTCATCTTGCTCCACATCACTAATGATTGGAGAGGCTCAACTCCAAACTCCAAGGAGGGACCACTTCACATGAGTCCGATTGGGCCTCACTGCGATGTCTGTCAATAACCAGTGCTGGAGAAGATGTGGAGCAAAGGGAACTCTCCTCCACGGTGAGTAGGAATGGGCGTGGGTAGAGCCGGTATGGAAAAGAATATGGAGGTTCCCGAAGGAACTAAAAGTGGAAGTAGCGTATGGTTCAGCAGTCCGACTCCCAGGCATAGATACACCCACGGTATAAGTGAACAAGATAGATGCCCCGTTTGGGCACATCTATCTGTGCGTGCGTGCGCACATGCGCATGCGCGATGGCCTGCGAGGCAGGGGGTGGGGCGGGGGCTGGGGCTCTGGCTGGAGTCCGTGCAAGCCCCGGGATTGCCTGAGGCAAGCCAAAGGAGCCCCAGATGGAGACGGGACTGCCGGTCGTCGGGTGTCCTGGAAGCCGAATGCGAATGCGGAGGGGCTCGCGGGCCGCGCGGAGGCAACCCAGGTCTGCAGCGGGAGTCGGGGCCCCGGCCAGCCGCTCCCCGCGGCCCGGGAGGGGCTGGGGCTGCGGGGGGGATCCAAGAATCGGGACGCGCGGCGGGGGCTAAAGGACCTCTTCTGGTAGGCAAAAAGCCTCGAGCACCCGGGATTCCCAGGTGGTCTCCCATCCAAGATCCTAACCAGGCCCGACCCTGCTTAGCTTCCGAGATCAGACGAGATCGGGCGCCTTCAGGCTGATAGGGCCGGAGCCGGAGGCGGTTGGCGCGGGGCGCCCTAAGAGCCTTGCGCTTCGCCTCCCTTTCGCTCTGCCCTGCAGGTCGGGCCAACGGGCCGCACCTCTCGTCGCGGGGCGTGCTGTACTTGAGCCGCACGACCGGCGACCGGACTCCAGCCTGCTGACGCCGGCCCGCCCCCCCGAACACCGCCAACACCAGACCAGCAAGCGCCTGGCCGGGCCCGGGGGCCCGAGGGGCTTCCAGGAGCCCCCATTGACCGGGAGGGCGTGCGTGCGTGCGTGCGCGCGGGGCCTGGGGGCTGGGCTGAGGGGTGCGGAGGTCTCGGCGCCCTCCCACCCGCGGCAACTCCAGACCCGGCCGCGCTGGCTGAGCGGGGCCTCCCCCGGATCCCATTCGCTGCTCAGGCCCGCGCGGCCCCGGAGGTGTCGGTCTTCGGCGCCCGCCGCCTCCCAACCCCCGCGGCCCAGGGGCCTCTGAACCTCCTGCGGGCCTAGGCGCAGCGAAACTTGAGCGCCCAACTTGCCCGGCACCTGTCCGGTGCCCAAACCCAGCAGAAGCCAGGGAGGCGCGGTCGACCGGAGCGCCTCAGCCCCTCCCCTTCGCACTACCGAGGCCCCCCCTTTGACCCCACGCCAAGCCCTCGACCTTCCTGAGAGAGCAGACGAGCCACAGGCAGGCACACAGACAGACACACAGACACTCGCACGCACCCACGCCAAGGGAGACAGCTGGCCTGCGCAAGCTCCTCAGCCAGAGCCAGAGCGCCTGGGAGAGGCCGGGGCCAGACGAACGGGCCGGCGGCTGGCTGTCAGGAGATACAGAGGCAGAAATACATGAAGATTCCGAGACAGACTCCAAGACGGCAAGAGGAGATACACACACACACACACACACACACACACACACACACTTGAGTGTGGTCTTTGGAAATACTTGTGTTCGTAGTTGCTGGGTTGAGCCCAACTTTAATACAACCCATGGACTGCGGCCCCTCAGGCTCCTCTCTCCGTGGCATTTCCCAGGCGAGGATACTGGAGTGGGTTGCCATTTCCTTCTCCGGCGGGATCTTCCCGACCCAGGGATCAAACCCCAGTCTCCTGCGCGCGGATGCCTTGCCATCTGAACCAGGACATTGCTAATTCCCTAGGCAAAATACAAAGAATAGAGCTCGTGTTCTACTAAATGGAAAGATGATTTCAAAAACAGAAGCTGTCCTTTGTTGGTATCTTTGAATCTTTATGTAGTTTTCGTTGATTTTTACTGTTAAGGCTAACTGAACAAGGCAAGAGAGAAACCCCAGAATTGAAAAGCAATTGACGGTTTTGAAAGAAACATGTGCAGGTGAAGCTCTCTTCCTTTTTGAGAGATGCTTAAATGCAAAATCTTGATTCAACACATATGACTTTTGTGCACTTTCTTTCAAATCTCCATGACAAAACCCTAAGGCGTCCAGGAAGAAAGGAGTAGAGGGGCAGACAAAAAGAGCAACCTTTCCCCTTGGTGCCATCGCAACCAGCTGCTTAGTTCCTTCATCTCAAGGACTATCATCTGGGCTTCTCTGGTTTGTCTGATTCTTGTTTCGGGGACCGTTTCTAGTCACAAGGCTGTCAACAGTGGGGGTGGTGTGTGTGTGTGGGGAGGAAGCCCTTCTTTCCATTCCACATGAGACCCAGTGGACAATCCAGGCCCTGCCCACTGCATTGAGTGTGCAGCAACAATATCAACGGTAATGCGGGTGAACAACACGTATTCCTGGAATCCACTCCGTTGGCTACTGACTGTGTGTGGTGGTGGTCTGGAACCTAGACCTGGAAGCTTTCTGGATGATTGCAAATGACACCAAAGTCTGAGGACGATGGAAGATCTTCACATTTCTGCAAGAGCCACACACCTCCAGAAGGAACCACAAGACTTGCCTGAAATGGTCAAGGTATAAGTCTTGGACTCAACGTTGGAAGGTCTCCACCTTTGCTATGGAAGTCAAACGATCTTTCTTTGAAATGAAAATGGAGCATACTGAACGTTCACATGCTTCTAGAGCATTTGAAAAGCCCTAACTTGTAGAAATCTGCTGTACGAGTTCCTTGAAAGCAAGAACCTCTATGTATGGATATGTCTTCATGCCTTAGATTGTGCCTCGAATATAGTGTACACATCAACCCAGGAAAGGAAAGAATTGACTCGCCAAATAGACACAGAGATCAAAAGTGCCGAGCCAAGTGACCCCTTGAGGCTTCCAAGAGCTTTTCTGTCTTTCACACACTAAGTAAATACTGAGCACCTACGATGAGCTAGGAGGCATGTAATAAGTTTCAGGGAATAGAAGGCGGAGAGAAGAAGACACAGAGTTCCTGCTTTCACTGAGACGACTCTAATGATACATCACAGGCAGATCCTTTGAGAACCTATAGAGGGGCCTCTTCCCTCACCACAAAACCTGGGTGTCAGGGAAGGCTTTCCAGAGGCACCATTTCGTTGAGGTCCATAGGTTGAACCTAGGTAAACCAGGGTTGAGATGCAGGAAGAATTTCAGGCAGGGAAAATAGCATCTTGGAAGGCTATGTGACCAGGGAAACTTAGGACATTCAAGAAACGAAAAATGCCCTATGGGATGGAAGCCAAAGAGTGCAGAGGGCATTCCAGGCAAAAGACATCAGAGAAGAACGTGAGGAGCAAGCCTGAAGGGAAGTGGTCGTATCTTCAATATGCTGGGAAAATACGAGAGCCGTTGGAGCAGGGAGGTGACAGCATTGCATCTGCATTTCCAAAAGGTCATCTTGCTCCACATCACTAATGATTGGAGAGGCTCAACTCCAAACTCCAAGGAGGGACCACTTCACATGAGTCCGATTGGGCCTCACTGCGATGTCTGTCAATAACCAATGCTGGAGAAGATGTGGAGCAAAGGGAACTCTCCTCCACGGTGAGTAGGAATGGGCGTGGGTAGAGCCGGTATGGAAAAGATTATGGAGGTTCCCGAAGGAACTAAAAGTGGAAGTAGCGTATGGTTCAGCAGTCCGACTCCCAGGCATAGATACACCCACGGTATAAGTGAACAAGATAGATGCCCCGTTTGGGCTCATCTATCTGTGCGTGCGCGCGCACATGCGCATGCGCGATGGCCTGCGAGGCAGGGGGTGGGGGGGGGTGCTGGGGATCTGGCTTGAGTCGGTGCAAGCCCCGGGATTGCCTGAGGCAAGCCAAAGGAGCCCCAGATGGAGACGGGACTGCCGGTCGTCGGGTGTCCTGGAAGCCGAATGCGAATGCGGAGGGGCTCGCGGGCCGCGCGGAGGCAACCCAGGTCTGCAGCGGGAGTCGGGGCCCCGGCCAGCCGCTCCCCGCGGCCCGGGAGGGGCTGGGGCTGCGGGGGGGATCCAAGAATCGGGACGCGCGGCGGGGGCTAAAGGACCTCTTCTGGTAGGCAAAAAGCCTCGAGCACCCGGGATTCCCAGGTGGTCTCCCATCCAAGATCCTAACCAGGCCCGACCCTGCTTAGCTTCCGAGATCAGACGAGATCGGGCGCCTTCAGGCTGATAGGGCCGGAGCCGGAGGCGGTTGGCGCGGGGCGCCCTAAGAGCCTTGGGCTTCGCCTCCCTTTCGCTCTGCCCTGCAGGTCGGGCCAACGGGCCGCACCTCTCGTCGGGGGGCGTGCTGTACTTGAGCCGCACGACCCGCGACCGGACTCCAGCCTGCTGACGCCGGCCCGCCCCCCGAACACCGCCAACACCAGACCAGCAAGCGCCTGGCCGGGCCCGGGGGCCCGAGGGGCTTCCAGGAGCCCCCATTGACCGGGAGGGCGTGCGTGCGTGCGTGCGCGCGGGGCCTGGGGGCTGGGCTGAGGGGTGCGGAGGTCTCGGCGCCCTCCCACCCGCGGCCACTCCAGACCCGGCCGCGCTCGCTGAGCGGGGCCTCCCCCGATCCCATTCGCTGCTCAGGCCCGCGCGGCCCCGGAGGTGTCGGTCTTCGGCGCCCGCCGCCTCCCAACCCCCGCGGCCCAGGGGCCTCTGAACCTCCTGCGGGCCTAGGCGCAGCGAAACTTGAGCGCCCAACTTGCCCGGCACCTGTCCGGTGCCCAAACCCACCAGAAGCCAGGGAGGCGCGGTCGACCGGAGCGCCTCAGCCCCTCCCCTTCGCACTACCGAGGCCCCCCCTTTGCCCCCACGCCAAGCCCTCGACCTTCCTGAGAGAGCAGACGAGCCACAGGCAGGCACACAGACAGACACACAGACACTCGCACGCACCCACGCCAAGGGAGACAGCTGGCCTGCGCAAGCTCCTCAGCCAGAGCCAGAGCGCCTGGGAGAGGCCGGGGCCAGACGAACGGGCCGGCGGCTGGCTGTCAGGAGATACAGAGGCAGAAATACATGAAGATTCCGAGACAGACTCCAAGACGGCAAGAGGAGATACACACACACACACACACACACACACACACACACACACTTGAGTGTGGTCTTTGGAAATACTTGTGTTCGTAGTTGCTGGGTTGAGCCCAACTTTGATACGACCCATGGACTGCGGCCCATCAGGCTCCTCTGTCCGTGGCATTTCCCAGGCGAGGATACTGGAGTGGGTTGCCATTTCCTTCTCCGGCGGGATCTTCCCGACCCAGGGATCGAACCCCAGTCTCCTGCGCGCGGATGCCTTGCCATCTGAACCAGGACATTGCTAATTCCCTAGGCAAAATACAAAGAATAGAGCTCGTGTTCTACTAAATGGAAAGATGATTTCAGAAACAGAAGCTGTCCTTTTTGGTATCTGTGAATCTTTATGTAGTTTTCGTTGATTTTTACTGTTAAGGCTAACTGAACAAGGCAAGAGAGAAACCCAGAATTGAAAAGCAATGGACGGTTTTGAAAGAAACATGTGCAGGTGAAGCTCTCTTCCTTTTTGAGAGATGGTTAAATGCAAAATCTTGATTCAACACATATGACTTTTGTGCACTTTCTTTCAAATCTCCATGACAAACCCTAAGGCGTCCAGGAAGAAAGGAGTAGAGGGGCAGACAAAAAGAGCAACCTTTCCCCTTGGTGCCATCGCAACCAGCTGCTTAGTTCCTTCATCTCAAGGACTATCATCTGGGCTTCTCTGGTTTGTCTGATTCTTGTTTCGGGGACCGTTTCTCGTCACAAGGCTGTCAACAGTGGGGGTGGGGTGTGTGTGTGTGGGGGGGAAGCCCTTCTTTCCATTCCACATGAGACCCAGTGGACAATCCAGGCCCTGCCCACTGCATTGAGTGTGCAGCAACAATATCAACGGTAATGCGGGTGAACAACACGTATTCCTGGAATCCACTCCGTTGGCTACTGACTGTGTGTGGTGGTGGTCTGGAACCTAGACCTGGAAGCTTTCTGGATGATTGCAAATGACACCAAAGTCTGAGGACGATGGAAGATCTTCACATTTCTGCAAGAGCCACACACCTCCAGAAGGAACCACAAGACTTGCCTGAAATGGTCAAGGTATAAGTCTTGGACTCAACGTTGGAAGGTCTCCACCTTTGCTATGGAAGTCAAACGATCTTTCTTTGAAATGAAAATGGAGCATACTGAACGTTCACATGCTTCTAGAGCATTTGAAAAGCCCTAACTTGTAGAAATCTGCTGTACGAGTTCCTTGAAAGCAAGAACCTCTATGTATGGATATGTCTTCATGCCTTAGATTGTGCCTCGAATATAGTGTACACATCAACCCAGGAAAGGAAAGAATTGACTCGCCAAATAGACACAGAGATCAAAAGTGCCGAGCCAAGTGACCCCTTGAGGCTTCCAAGAGCTTTTCTGTCTTTCACACACTAAGTAAATACTGAGCACCTACGATGAGCTAGGAGGCATGTAATAAGTTTCAGGGAATAGAAGGCGGAGAGAAGAAGACACAGAGTTCCTGCTTTCACTGAGACGACTCTAATGATACATCACAGGCAGATCCTTTGAGAACCTATAGAGGGGCCTCTTCCCTCACCACAAAACCTGGGTGTCAGGGAAGGCTTTCCAGAGGCACCATTTCGTTGAGGTCCATAGGTTGAACCTAGGTAAACCAGGGTTGAGATGCAGGAAGAATTTCAGGCAGGGAAAATAGCATCTTGGAAGGCTATGTGACCAGGGAAACTTAGGACATTCAAGAAACGAAAAATGCCCTATGGGATGGAAGCCAAAGAGTGCAGAGGGCATTCCAGGCAAAAGACATCAGAGAAGAACGTGAGGAGCAAGCCTGAAGGGAAGTGGTCGTATCTTCAATATGCTGGGAAAATACGAGAGCCGTTGGAGCAGGGAGGTGACAGCATTGCATCTGCATTTCCAAAAGGTCATCTTGCTCCACATCACTAATGATTGGAGAGGCTCAACTCCAAACTCCAAGGAGGGACCACTTCACATGAGTCCGATTGGGCCTCACTGCGATGTCTGTCAATAACCAGTGCTGGAGAAGATGTGGAGCAAAGGGAACTCTCCTCCACGGTGAGTAGGAATGGGCGTGGGTAGAGCCGGTATGGAAAAGAATATGGAGGTTCCCGAAGGAACTAAAAGTGGAAGTAGCGTATGGTTCAGCAGTCCGACTCCCAGGCATAGATACACCCACGGTATAAGTGAACAAGATAGATGCCCCGTTTGGGCACATCTATCTGTGCGTGCGTGCGCACATGCGCATGCGCGATGGCCTGCGAGGCAGGGGGTGGGGCGGGGGCTGGGGCTCTGGCTGGAGTCCGTGCAAGCCCCGGGATTGCCTGAGGCAAGCCAAAGGAGCCCCAGATGGAGACGGGACTGCCGGTCGTCGGGTGTCCTGGAAGCCGAATGCGAATGCGGAGGGGCTCGCGGGCCGCGCGGAGGCAACCCAGGTCTGCAGCGGGAGTCGGGGCCCCGGCCAGCCGCTCCCCGCGGCCCGGGAGGGGCTGGGGCTGCGGGGGGGATCCAAGAATCGGGACGCGCGGCGGGGGCTAAAGGACCTCTTCTGGTAGGCAAAAAGCCTCGAGCACCCGGGATTCCCAGGTGGTCTCCCATCCAAGATCCTAACCAGGCCCGACCCTGCTTAGCTTCCGAGATCAGACGAGATCGGGCGCCTTCAGGCTGATAGGGCCGGAGCCGGAGGCGGTTGGCGCGGGGCGCCCTAAGAGCCTTGCGCTTCGCCTCCCTTTCGCTCTGCCCTGCAGGTCGGGCCAACGGGCCGCACCTCTCGTCGCGGGGCGTGCTGTACTTGAGCCGCACGACCCGCGACCGGACTCCAGCCTGCTGACGCCGGCCCGCCCCCCCGAACACCGCCAACACCAGAGCAGCAAGCGCCTGGCCGGGCCCGGGGGCCCGAGGGGCTTCCAGGACCCCCATTGACCGGGAGGGCGTGCGTGCGTGCGTGCGCGCGGGGCCTGGGGGCTGGGCTGAGGGGTGCGGAGGTCTCGGCGCCCTCCCACCCGCGGCCACTCCAGACCCGGCCGCGCTCGCTGAGCGGGGCCTCCCCCGATCCCATTCGCTGCTCAGGCCCGCGCGGCCCCGGAGGTGTCGGTCTTCGGCGCCCGCCGCCTCCCAACCCCCGCGGCCCAGGGCCTCTGAACTCCTGCGGCCTAGGGCCAGCGAAACTTGAGCGCCCAACTTGCCCCCGGCAGGAGGCGGGTCCGGAGTGCCCGCAAATTACCCCACCGCACTGGAAGAGACCAGGAGGCCGCGCCAACAGCACTCCGACCGGAAGCTGGCCTCAGCCCTCCCAGGCTCGCCTAAGCCGAGGCCCCCCTTGGAGTGGCCCCACGCAATCGGCCGGGGTCTGGATGCGAGAGGCACCGGGGGGGGGCACCGAGACTCCCATCCCCTCGCTCCAGCCCCGCACACACCAGGCCTAATGGGTTCCTGGAAGCGCTGGCGCTTGCTGCTCTGGTGTTCGGGTTCGGGGGCGGGCCGGCGTCAGCAGGCTGGAGTCCGGCCCGGGCGTGCGGCTCAAGTACAGCCGCCCCGACGAGAGGTGCGGCCCGTTGGCCCGACTGCAGGGCAGAGCGAAAGGAGGCGAAGCGCAAGCTCTTAGGGCGCCCGCGCCAACCGCCTCCGGCTCCGGCCTATCAGCCTGAAGGCGCGATCTCGTCTGATCTCGAAGCTAAGCAGGTCGGGCCTGGTTAGGATCTTGGATGGGAGACCACCTGGGAATCCCGGGTGCTCGAGGCTTTTTGCCTACCAGAAGAGGTCCTTTAGCCCCCGCCGCGCGTCCCGATTCTTGGATCCCCCCCGCAGCCCCAGCCCCTCCCGGGCCGCGGGGAGCGGCTGGCCGGGGCCCCGACTCCCGCTGCAGACCTGGGTTGCCTCCGCGCGGCCCGCGAGCCCCTCCGCATTCGCATTCGGCTTCCAGGACACCCGACGACCGGCAGTCCCGTCTCCATCTGGGGCTCCTTTGGCTTGCCTCAGGCAATCCCGGGGCTTGCACGGACTCCAGCCAGAGCCCCAGCCCCCGCCCCACCCCCTGCCTCGCAGGCCATCGCGCATGCGCATGTGCGCACGCACGCACAGATAGATGTGCCCAAACGGGGCATCTATCTTGTTCACTTATACCGTGGGTGTATCTATGCCTGGGAGTCGGACTGCTGAACCATACGCTACTTCCACTTTTAGTTCCTTCGGGAACCTCCATAATTCTTTTCCATACCGGCTCTACCCACGCCCATTCCTACTCACCGTGGAGGAGAGTTCCCTTTGCTCCACATCTTCTCCAGCACTGGTTATTGACAGACATCGCAGTGAGGCCCAATCGGACTCATGTGAAGTGGTCCCTCCTTGGAGTTTGGAGTTGAGCCTCTCCAATCATTAGTGATGTGGAGCAAGATGACCTTTTGGAAATGCAGATGCAATGCTGTCACCTCCCTGCTCCAACGGCTCTCGTATTTTCCCAGCATATTGAAGATACGACCACTTCCCTTCAGGCTTGCTCCTCACGTTCTTCTCTGATGTCTTTTGCCTGGAATGCCCTCTGCACTCTTTGGCTTCCATCCCATAGGGCATTTTTCGTTTCTTGAATGTCCTAAGTTTCCCTGGTCACATAGCCTTCCAAGATGCTATTTTCCCTGCCTGAAATTCTTCCTGCATCTCAACCCTGGTTTACCTAGGTTCAACCTATGGACCTCAACGAAATGGTGCCTCTGGAAAGCCTTCCCTGACACCCAGGTTTTGTGGTGAGGGAAGAGGCCCCTCTATAGGTTCTCAAAGGATCTGCCTGTCATGTATCATTAGAGTCGTCTCAGTGAAAGCAGGAACTCTGTGTCTTCTTCTCTCCGCCTTCTATTCCCTGAAACTTATTACATGCCTCCTAGCTCATCGTAGGTGCTCAGTATTTACTTAGTGTGTGAAAGACAGAAAAGCTCTTGGAAGCCTCAAGGGGTCACTTGGCTCGGCACTTTTGATCTCTGTGTCTATTTGGCGAGTCAATTCTTTCCTTTCCTGGGTTGATGTGTACACTATATTCGAGGCACAATCTAAGGCATGAAGACATATCCATACATAGAGGTTCTTGCTTTCAAGGAACTCGTACAGCAGATTTCTACAAGTTAGGGCTTTTCAAATGCTCTAGAAGCATGTGAACGTTCAGTATGCTCCATTTTCATTTCAAAGAAAGATCGTTTGACTTCCATAGCAAAGGTGGAGACCTTCCAACGTTGAGTCCAAGACTTATACCTTGACCATTTCAGGCAAGTCTTGTGGTTCCTTCTGGAGGTGTGTGGCTCTTGCAGAAATGTGAAGATCTTCCATCGTCCTCAGACTTTGGTGTCATTTGCAATCATCCAGAAAGCTTCCAGGTCTAGGTTCCAGACCACCACCACACACAGTCAGTAGCCAACGGAGTGGATTCCAGGAATACGTGTTGTTCACCCGCATTACCGTTGATATTGTTGCTGCACACTCAATGCAGTGGGCAGGGCCTGGATTGTCCACTGGGTCTCATGTGGAATGGAAAGAAGGGCTTCCCCCCCCACACACACACCCCACCCCCACTGTTGACAGCCTTGTGACGAGAAACGGTCCCCGAAACAAGAATCAGACAAACCAGAGAAGCCCAGATGATAGTCCTTGAGATGAAGGAACTAAGCAGCTGGTTGCGATGGCACCAAGGGGAAAGGTTGCTCTTTTTGTCTGCCCCTCTACTCCTTTCTTCCTGGACGCCTTAGGGTTTGTCATGGAGATTTGAAAGAAAGTGCACAAAAGTCATATGTGTTGAATCAAGATTTTGCATTTAACCATCTCTCAAAAAGGAAGAGAGCTTCACCTGCACATGTTTCTTTCAAAACCGTCCATTGCTTTTCAATTCTGGGTTTCTCTCTTGCCTTGTTCACTTAGCCTTAACAGTAAAAATCAACGAAAACTACATAAAGATTCACAGATACCAACAAAGGACAGCTTCTGTTTCTGAAATCATCTTTCCATTTAGTAGAACACGAGCTCTATTCTTTGTATTTTGCCTAGGGAATTAGCAATGTCCTGGTTCAGATGGCAAGGCATCCGCCCGCAGGAGATTGGGGTTTGATCCCTGGGTCGGGAAGATCCCGCCGGAGAAGGAAATGGCAACCCACTCCAGTATCCTCGCCTGGGAAATGCCACGGACAGAGGAGCCTGATGGGCCGCAGTCCATGGGTCGTATCAAAGTTGGGCTCAACCCAGCAACTACGAACACAAGTATTTCCAAAGACCACACTCAAGTGTGTGTGTGTGTGTGTGTGTGTGTGTGTGTGTGTGTGTATCTCCTCTTGCCGTCTTGGAGTCTGTCTCGGAATCTTCATGTATTTCTGCCTCTGTATCTCCTGACAGCCAGCCGCCGGCCCGTTCGTCTGGCCCCGGCCTCTCCCAGGCGCTCTGGCTCTGGCTGAGGAGCTTGCGCAGGCCAGCTGTCTCCCTTGGCGTGGGTGCGTGCGAGTGTCTGTGTGTCTGTCTGTGTGCCTGCCTGTGGCTCGTCTGCTCTCTCAGGAAGGTCGAGGGCTTGGCGTGGGGGCAAAGGGGGGGCCTCGGTAGTGCGAAGGGGAGGGGCTGAGGCGCTCCGGTCGACCGCGCCTCCCTGGCTTCTGGTGGGTTTGGGCACCGGACAGGTGCCGGGCAAGTTGGGCGCTCAAGTTTCGCTGCGCCTAGGCCCGCAGGAGGTTCAGAGGCCCCTGGGCCGCGGGGGTTGGGAGGCGGCGGGCGCCGAAGACCGACACCTCCGGGGCCGCGCGGGCCTGAGCAGCGAATGGGATCGGGGGAGGCCCCGCTCAGCGAGCGCGGCCGGGTCTGGAGTGGCCGCGGGTGGGAGGGCGCCGAGACCTCCGCACCCCTCAGCCCAGCCCCCAGGCCCCGCGCGCACGCACGCACGCACGCCCTCCCGGTCAATGGGGGCTCCTGGAAGCCCCTCGGGCCCCCGGGCCCGGCCAGGCGCTTGCTGGTCTGGTGTTGGCGGTGTTCGGGGGGCGGGCCGGCGTCAGCAGGCTGGAGTCCGGTCGCGGGTCGTGCGGCTCAAGTACAGCACGCCCCGCGACGAGAGGTGCGGCCCGTTGGCCCGACCTGCAGGGCAGAGCGAAAGGGAGGCGAAGCGCAAGGCTCTTAGGGCGCCCCGCGCCAACCGCCTCCGGCTCCGGCCCTATCAGCCTGAAGGCGCCCGATCTCGTCTGATCTCGGAAGCTAAGCAGGGTCGGGCCTGGTTAGGATCTTGGATGGGAGACCACCTGGGAATCCCGGGTGCTCGAGGCTTTTTGCCTACCAGAAGAGGTCCTTTAGCCCCCGCCGCGCGTCCCGATTCTTGGATCCCCCCCGCAGCCCCAGCCCCTCCCGGGCCGCGGGGAGCGGCTGGCCGGGGCCCCGACTCCCGCTGCAGACCTGGGTTGCCTCCGCGCGGCCCGCGAGCCCCTCCGCATTCGCATTCGGCTTCCAGGACACCCGACGACCGGCAGTCCCGTCTCCATCTGGGGCTCCTTTGGCTTGCCTCAGGCAATCCCGGGGCTTGCACGGACTCCAGCCAGAGCCCCCGCCCCCCCCCCCCCCCTGCCTCGCAGGCCATCGCGCATGCGCATGTGCGCACGCACGCACAGATAGATGTGCCCAAACGGGGCATCTATCTTGTTCACTTATACCGTGGGTGTATCTATGCCTGGGAGTCGGACTGCTGAACCATACGCTACTTCCACTTTTAGTTCCTTCGGGAACCTCCATATTCTTTTCCATACCGGCTCTACCCACGCCCATTCCTACTCACCGTGGAGGAGAGTTCCCTTTGCTCCACATCTTCTCCAGCACTGGTTATTGACAGACATCGCAGTGAGGCCCAATCGGACTCATGTGAAGTGGTCCCTCCTTGGAGTTTGGAGTTGAGCCTCTCCAATCATTAGTGATGTGGAGCAAGATGACCTTTTGGAAATGCAGATGCAATGCTGTCACCTCCCTGCTCCAACGGCTCTCGTATTTTCCCAGCATATTGAAGATACGACCACTTCCCTTCAGGCTTGCTCCTCACGTTCTTCTCTGATGTCTTTTGCCTGGAATGCCCTCTGCACTCTTTGGCTTCCATCCCATAGGGCATTTTTCGTTTCTTGAATGTCCTAAGTTTCCCTGGTCACATAGCCTTCCAAGATGCTATTTTCCCTGCCTGAAATTCTTCCTGCATCTCAACCCTGGTTTACCTAGGTTCAACCTATGGACCTCAACGAAATGGTGCCTCTGGAAAGCCTTCCCTGACACCCAGGTTTTGTGGTGAGGGAAGAGGCCCCTCTATAGGTTCTCAAAGGATCTGCCTGTGATGTATCATTAGAGTCGTCTCAGTGAAAGCAGGAACTCTGTGTCTTCTTCTCTCCGCCTTCTATTCCCTGAAACTTATTACATGCCTCCTAGCTCATCGTAGGTGCTCAGTATTTACTTAGTGTGTGAAAGACAGAAAAGCTCTTGGAAGCCTCAAGGGGTCACTTGGCTCGGCACTTTTGATCTCTGTGTCTATTTGGCGAGTCAATTCTTTCCTTTCCTGGGTTGATGTGTACACTATATTCGAGGCACAATCTAAGGCATGAAGACATATCCATACATAGAGGTTCTTGCTTTCAAGGAACTCGTACAGCAGATTTCTACAAGTTAGGGCTTTTCAAATGCTCTAGAAGCATGTGAACGTTCAGTATGCTCCATTTTCATTTCAAAGAAAGATCGTTTGACTTCCATAGCAAAGGTGGAGACCTTCCAACGTTGAGTCCAAGACTTATACCTTGACCATTTCAGGCAAGTCTTGTGGTTCCTTCTGGAGGTGTGTGGCTCTTGCAGAAATGTGAAGATCTTCCATCGTCCTCAGACTTTGGTGTCATTTGCAATCATCCAGAAAGCTTCCAGGTCTAGGTTCCAGACCACCACCACACACAGTCAGTAGCCAACGGAGTGGATTCCAGGAATACGTGTTGTTCACCCGCATTACCGTTGATATTGTTGCTGCACACTCAATGCAGTGGGCAGGGCCTGGATTGTCCACTGGGTCTCATGTGGAATGGAAAGAAGGGCTTCCCCCCCACACACACACACCCACCCCCACTGTTGACAGCCTTGTGACGAGAAACGGTCCCCGAAACAAGAATCAGACAAACCAGAGAAGCCCAGATGATAGTCCTTGAGATGAAGGAACTAAGCAGCTGGTTGCGATGGCACCAAGGGGAAAGGTTGCTCTTTTTGTCTGCCCCTCTACTCCTTTCTTCCTGGACACCTTAGGGTTCGTCATGGAGATTTGAAAGAAAGTGCACAAAAGTCATATGTGTTGAATCAAGATTTTGCATTTAAGCATCTCTCAAAAAGGAAGAGAGCTTCACCTGCACATGTTTCTTTCAAAACCGTCCATTGCTTTTCAATTCTAGGGTTTCTCTCTTGCCTTGTTCACTTAGCCTTAATAGTAAAAATCAACGAAAACTACATAAAGATTCACAGATACCAAAAAGGACAGCTTCTGTTTCTGAAATCATCTTTCCATTTAGTAGAACACGAGCTCTATTCTTTGTATTTTGCCTAGGGAATTAGCAATGTCCTGGTTCAGATGGCAAGGTATCCGCGCGCAGGAGATTGGGGTTCGATCCCTGGGTCCGGAAGATCCCCCCGTAGAAGGAAATGGCAACCCACTCCAGTATCCTCGCCTGGGAAATGCCACGGACAGAGGAGCCAGATGGGCCGCAGTCCATGGGTCGTATCAAAGTTGGGCTCAACCCAGCAACTACGAACACAAGTATTTCCAAAGACCACACTCAAGTGTGTGTGTGTGTGTGTGTGTGTGTGTGTGTGTGTGTATCTCCTCTTGCCGTCTTGGAGTCTGTCTCGGAATCTTCATGTATTTCTGCCTCTGTATCTCCTGACAGCCAGCCGCCGGCCCGTTCGTCTGGCCCCGGCCTCTCCCAGGCGCTCTGGCTCTGGCTGAGGAGCTTGCGCAGGCCAGCTGTCTCCCTTGGCGTGGGTGCGTGCGAGTGTCTGTGTGTCTGTCTGTGTGCCTGCCTGTGGCTCGTCTGCTCTCTCAGGAAGGTCGAGGGCTTGGCGTGGGGGCAAAGGGGGGCCTCGGTAGTGCGAAGGGGAGGGGCTGAGGCGCTCCGCTCGACCGCGCCTCCCTGGCTTCTGGTGGGTTTGGGCACCGGACAGGTGCCGGGCAAGTTGGGCGCTCAAGTTTCGCTGCGCCTAGGCCCGCAGGAGGTTCAGAGGCCCCTGGGCCGCGGGGGTTGGGAGGCGGCGGGCGCCGAAGACCCACACCTCCGGGGCCGCGCGGGCCTGAGCAGCGAATGGAATCGGGGGGAGGCCCCGCTCATCGGGCGCGGCCGGGTCTGGAGTGGCCGCGGGTGGGAGGGCGCCGAGACCTCCACACCCCTCAGCCCAGCCCCCAGGCCCCGCGCGCACGCACGCACGCACGCCCTCCCGGTCAATGGGGGCTCCTGGAAGCCCCTCGGGCCCCCGGGCCCGGCCAGGCGCTTGCTGCTCTGGTGTTGGCGGTGTTCGGGGGGGCGGGCCGGCGTCAGCAGGCTGGAGTCCGGTCGCGGGTCGTGCGGCTCAAGTACAGCACGCCCCGCGACGAGAGGTGCGGCCCGTTGGCCCGACCTGCAGGGCAGAGCGAAAGGGAGGCGAAGCGCAAGGCTCTTAGGGCGCCCCGAGCCAACCGCCACCGTCTCAGGCCCTATCAGCCTGAAGGCGCCCGATCTCGTCTGATCTCGGAAGCTAAGCAGGGTCGGGCCTGGTTAGGATCTTGGATGGGAGACCACCTGGGAATCCCGGGTGCTCGAGGCTTTTTGCCTACCAGAAGAGGTCCTTTAGCCCCCGCCGCGCGTCCCGATTCTTGGATCCCCCCCGCAGCCCCAGCCCCTCCCGGGCCGCGGGGAGCGGCTGGCCGGGGCCCCGACTCCCGCTGCAGACCTGGGTTGCCTCCGCGCGGCCCGCGAGCCCCTCCGCATTCGCATTCGGCTTCCAGGACACCCGACGACCGGCAGTCCCGTCTCCATCTGGGGCTCCTTTGGCTTGCCTCAGGCAATCCCGGGGCTTGCACCGACTCAAGCCAGATCCCCAGCACCCCCCCCCACCCCCTGCCTCGCAGGCCATCGCGCATGCGCATGTGCGCGCGCACGCACAGATAGATGTGCCCAAACGGGGCATCTATCTTGTTCACTTATACCGTGGGTGTATCTATGCCTGGGAGTCGGACTGCTGAACCATACGCTACTTCCACTTTTAGTTCCTTCGGGAACCTCCATAATCTTTTCCATACCGGCTCTACCCACGCCCATTCCTACTCACCGTGGAGGAGAGTTCCCTTTGCTCCACATCTTCTCCAGCATTGGTTATTGACAGACATCGCAGTGAGGCCCAATCGGACTCATGTGAAGTGGTCCCTCCTTGGAGTTTGGAGTTGAGCCTCTCCAATCATTAGTGATGTGGAGCAAGATGACCTTTTGGAAATGCAGATGCAATGCTGTCACCTCCCTGCTCCAACGGCTCTCGTATTTTCCCAGCATATTGAAGATACGACCACTTCCCTTCAGGCTTGCTCCTCACGTTCTTCTCTGATGTCTTTTGCCTGGAATGCCCTCTGCACTCTTTGGCTTCCATCCCATAGGGCATTTTTCGTTTCTTGAATGTCCTAAGTTTCCCTGGTCACATAGCCTTCCAAGATGCTATTTTCCCTGCCTGAAATTCTTCCTGCATCTCAACCCTGGTTTACCTAGGTTCAACCTATGGACCTCAACGAAATGGTGCCTCTGGAAAGCCTTCCCTGACACCCAGGTTTTGTGGTGAGGGAAGAGGCCCCTCTATAGGTTCTCAAAGGATCTGCCTGTGATGTATCATTAGAGTCGTCTCAGTGAAAGCAGGAACTCTGTGTCTTCTTCTCTCCGCCTTCTATTCCCTGAAACTTATTACATGCCTCCTAGCTCATCGTAGGTGCTCAGTATTTACTTAGTGTGTGAAAGACAGAAAAGCTCTTGGAAGCCTCAAGGGGTCACTTGGCTCGGCACTTTTGATCTCTGTGTCTATTTGGCGAGTCAATTCTTTCCTTTCCTGGGTTGATGTGTACACTATATTCGAGGCACAATCTAAGGCATGAAGACATATCCATACATAGAGGTTCTTGCTTTCAAGGAACTCGTACAGCAGATTTCTACAAGTTAGGGCTTTTCAAATGCTCTAGAAGCATGTGAACGTTCAGTATGCTCCATTTTCATTTCAAAGAAAGATCGTTTGACTTCCATAGCAAAGGTGGAGACCTTCCAACGTTGAGTCCAAGACTTATACCTTGACCATTTCAGGCAAGTCTTGTGGTTCCTTCTGGAGGTGTGTGGCTCTTGCAGAAATGTGAAGATCTTCCATCGTCCTCAGACTTTGGTGTCATTTGCAATCATCCAGAAAGCTTCCAGGTCTAGGTTCCAGACCACCACCACACACAGTCAGTAGCCAACGGAGTGGATTCCAGGAATACGTGTTGTTCACCCGCATTACCGTTGATATTGTTGCTGCACACTCAATGCAGTGGGCAGGGCCTGGATTGTCCACTGGGTCTCATGTGGAATGGAAAGAAGGGCTTCCTCCCCACACACACACACCACCCCCACTGTTGACAGCCTTGTGACGAGAAACGGTCCCCGAAACAAGAATCAGACAAACCAGAGAAGCCCAGATGATAGTCCTTGAGATGAAGGAACTAAGCAGCTGGTTGCGATGGCACCAAGGGGAAAGGTTGCTCTTTTTGTCTGCCCCTCTACTCCTTTCTTCCTGGACACCTTAGGGCTTCGTCATGGAGATTTGAAAGAAAGTGCACAAAAGTCATATGTGTTGAATCAAGATTTTGCATTTAAGCATCTCTCAAAAAGGAAGAGAGCTTCACCTGCACATGTTTCTTTCAAAACCGTCCATTGCTTTTCAATTCTAGGGTTTCTCTCTTGCCTTGTTCACTTAGCCTTAATAGTAAAAATCAACGAAAACTACATAAAGATTCACAGATACCAAAAAGGACAGCTTCTGTTTCTGAAATCATCTTTCCATTTAGTAGAACACGAGCTCTATTCTTTGTATTTTGCCTAGGGAATTAGCAATGTCCTGGTTCAGATGGCAAGGTATCCGCGCGCAGGAGATTGGGGTTCGATCCCTGGGTCCGGAAGATCCCCCCCCCCCGTAGAAGGAAATGGCAACCCACTCCAGTATCCTCGCCTGGGAAATGCCACGGACAGAGGAGCCAGATGGGCCGCAGTCCATGGGTCGTATCAAAGTTGGGCTCAACCCAGCAACTACGAACACAAGTATTTCCAAAGACCACACTCAAGTGTGTGTGTGTGTGTGTGTGTGTGTGTGTGTGTGTCTGTATCTCCTCTTGCCGTCTTGGAGTCTGTCTCGGAATCTTCATGTATTTCTGCCTCTGTATCTCCTGACAGCCAGCCGCCGGCCCGTTCGTCTGGCCCCGGCCTCTCCCAGGCGCTCTGGCTCTGGCTGAGGAGCTTGCGCAGGCCAGCTGTCTCCCTTGGCGTGGGTGCGTGCGAGTGTCTGTGTGTCTGTCTGTGTGCCTGCCTGTGGCTCGTCTGCTCTCTCAGGAAGGTCGAGGGCTTGGCGTGGGGGCAAAGGGGGGGCCTCGGTAGTGCGAAGGGGAGGGGCTGAGGCGCTCCGGTCGACCGCGCCTCCCTGGCTTCTGGTGGGTTTGGGCACCGGACAGGTGCCGGGCAAGTTGGGCGCTCAAGTTTCGCTGCGCCTAGGCCCGCAGGAGGTTCAGAGGCCCCTGGGCCGCGGGGGTTGGGAGGCGGCGGGCGCCGAAGACCGACACCTCCGGGGCCGCGCGGGCCTGAGCAGCGAATGGGATCGGGGGGAGGCCCCGCTCAGCGAGCGCGGCCGGGTCTGGAGTGGCCGCGGGTGGGAGGGCGCCGAGACCTCCGCACCCCTCAGCCCAGCCCCCAGGCCCCGCGCGCACGCACGCACGCACGCCCTCCCGGTCAATGGGGGCTCCTGGAAGCCCCTCGGGCCCCCGGGCCCGGCCAGGCGCTTGCTGCTCTGGTGTTGGCGGTGTTCGGGGGGGCGGGCCGGCGTCAGCAGGCTGGAGTCCGGTCGCGGGTCGTGCGGCTCAAGTACAGCACGCCCCGCGACGAGAGGTGCGGCCCGTTGGCCCGACCTGCAGGGCAGAGCGAAAGGGAGGCGAAGCGCAAGGCTCTTAGGGCGCCCCGAGCCAACCGCCACCGTCTCAGGCCCTATCAGCCTGAAGGCGCCCGATCTCGTCTGATCTCGGAAGCTAAGCAGGGTCGGGCCTGGTTAGGATCTTGGATGGGAGACCACCTGGGAATCCCGGGTGCTCGAGGCTTTTTGCCTACCAGAAGAGGTCCTTTAGCCCCCGCCGCGCGTCCCGATTCTTGGATCCCCCCCGCAGCCCCAGCCCCTCCCGGGCCGCGGGGAGCGGCTGGCCGGGGCCCCGACTCCCGCTGCAGACCTGGGTTGCCTCCGCGCGGCCCGCGAGCCCCTCCGCATTCGCATTCGGCTTCCAGGACACCCGACGACCGGCAGTCCCGTCTCCATCTGGGGCTCCTTTGGCTTGCCTCAGGCAATCCCGGGGCTTGCACCGACTCAAGCCAGATCCCCAGCACCCCCCCCCACCCCTGCCTCGCAGGCCATCGCGCATGCGCATGTGCGCGCGCACGCACAGATAGATGTGCCCAAACGGGGCATCTATCTTGTTCACTTATACTGTGGGTGGATCTATGCCTGGGAGTCGGACTGCTGAACCATACGCTACTTCCACTTTTAGTTCCTTCGGGAACCTCCATATTCTTTTCCATACCGGCTCTACCCACGCCCATTCCTACTCACCGTGGAGGAGAGTTCCCTTTGCTCCACATCTTCTCCAGCACTGGTTATTGACAGACATCGCAGTGAGGCCCAATCGGACTCATGTGAAGTGGTCCCTCCTTGGAGTTTGGAGTTGAGCCTCTCCAATCATTAGTGATGTGGAGCAAGATGACCTTTTGGAAATGCAGATGCAATGCTGTCACCTCCCTGCTCCAACGGCTCTCGTATTTTCCCAGCATATTGACGATACGACCACTTCCCTTCAGGCTTGCTCCTCACGTTCTTCTCTGATGTCTTTTGCCTGGAATGCCCTCTGCACTCTTTGGCTTCCATCCCATAGGGCATTTTTCGTTTCTTGAATGTCCTAAGTTTCCCTGGTCACATAGCCTTCCAAGATGCTATTTTCCCTGCCTGAAATTCTTCCTGCATCTCAACCCTGGTTTACCTAGGTTCAACCTATGGACCTCAACGAAATGGTGCCTCTGGAAAGCCTTCCCTGACACCCAGGTTTTGTGGTGAGGGAAGAGGCCCCTCTATAGGTTCTCAAAGGATCTGCCTGTCATGTATCATTAGAGTCGTCTCAGTGAAAGCAGGAACTCTGTGTCTTCTTCTCTCCGCCTTCTATTCCCTGAAACTTATTACATGCCTCCTAGCTCATCGTAGGTGCTCAGTATTTACTTAGTGTGTGAAAGACAGAAAAGCTCTTGGAAGCCTCAAGGGGTCACTTGGCTCGGCACTTTTGATCTCTGTGTCTATTTGGCGAGTCAATTCTTTCCTTTCCTGGGTTGATGTGTACACTATATTCGAGGCACAATCTAAGGCATGAAGACATATCCATACATAGAGGTTCTTGCTTTCAAGGAACTCGTACAGCAGATTTCTACAAGTTAGGGCTTTTCAAATGCTCTAGAAGCATGTGAACGTTCAGTATGCTCCATTTTCATTTCAAAGAAAGATCGTTTGACTTCCATAGCAAAGGTGGAGACCTTCCAACGTTGAGTCCAAGACTTATACCTTGACCATTTCAGGCAAGTCTTGTGGTTCCTTCTGGAGGTGTGTGGCTCTTGCAGAAATGTGAAGATCTTCCATCGTCCTCAGACTTTGGTGTCATTTGCAATCATCCAGAAAGCTTCCAGGTCCAGGTTCCAGACCACCACCACACACAGTCAGTAGCCAACGGAGTGGATTCCAGGAATACGTGTTGTTCACCCGCATTACCGTTGATATTGTTGCTGCACACTCAATGCAGTGGGCAGGGCCTGGATTGTCCACTGGGTCTCATGTGGAATGGAAAGAAGGGCTTCCTCCCCACACACACACACCACCCCCACTGTTGACAGCCTTGTGACGAGAAACGGTCCCCGAAACAAGAATCAGACAAACCAGAGAAGCCCAGATGATAGTCCTTGAGATGAAGGAACTAAGCAGCTGGTTGAGATGGCACCAAGGGGAAAGGTTGCTCTTTTTGTCTGCCCCTCTACTCCTTTCTTCCTGGACACCTTAGGGCTTCGTCATGGAGATTTGAAAGAAAGTGCACAAAAGTCATATGTGTTGAATCAAGATTTTGCATTTAAGCATCTCTCAAAAAGGAAGAGAGCTTCACCTGCACATGTTTCTTTCAAAACCGTCCATTGCTTTTCAATTCTAGGGTTTCTCTCTTGCCTTGTTCACTTAGCCTTAATAGTAAAAATCAACGAAAACTACATAAAGATTCACAGATACCAAAAAGGACAGCTTCTGTTTCTGAAATCATCTTTCCATTTAGTAGAACACGAGCTCTATTCTTTGTATTTTGCCTAGGGAATTAGCAATGTCCTGGTTCAGATGGCAAGGTATCCGCGCGCAGGAGATTGGGGTTCGATCCCTGGGTCCGGAAGATGCCTCCCGTAGAAGGAAATGGCAACCCACTCCAGTATCCTCGCCTGGGAAATGCCACGGACAGAGGAGCCTGATGGGCCGCAGTCCATGGGTCGTATCAAAGTTGGGCTCAACCCAGCAACTACGAACAGAAGTAATTCCAAAGACCACACTCAAGTGTGTGTGTGTGTGTGTGTGTGTGTGTGTGTGTGTCTGTATCTCCTCTTGCCGTCTTGGAGTCTGTCTCGGAATCTTCATGTATTTCTGCCTCTGTATCTCCTGACAGCCAGCCGCCGGCCCGTTCGTCTGGCCCCGGCCTCTCCCAGGCGCTCTGGCTCTGGCTGAGGAGCTTGCGCAGGCCAGCTGTCTCCCTTGGCGTGGGTGCGTGCGAGTGTCTGTGTGTCTGTCTGTGTGCCTGCCTGTGGCTCGTCTGCTCTCTCAGGAAGGTCGAGGGCTTGGCGTGGGGGCAAAGGGGGGGCCTCGGTAGTGCGAAGGGGAGGGGCTGAGGCGCTCCGCTCGACCGCGCCTTCCTGGCTTCTGGTGGGTTTGGGCACCGGACAGGTGCCGGGCAAGTTGGGCGCTCAAGTTTCGCTGCGCCTAGGCCCGCAGGAGGTTCAGAGGCCCCTGGGCCGCGGGGGTTGGGAGGCGGCGGGCGCCGAAGACCGACACCTCCGGGGCCGCGCGGGCCTGAGCAGCGCATGGGATCGGGGGGAGGCCCCGCTCAGCGAGCGCGGCCGGGTCTGGAGTGGCCGCGGGTGGGAGGGCGCCGAGACCTCCACACCCCTCAGCCCAGCCCCCAGGCCCCGCGCGCACGCACGCACGCACGCCCTCCCGGTCAATGGGGGGTCCTGGAAGCCCCTCGGGCCCCCGGGCCCGGCCAGGCGCTTGCTGCTCTGGTGTTGGCGGTGTTCGGGGGGGCGGGCCGGCGTCAGCAGGCTGGAGTCCGGTCGCGGGTCGTGCGGCTCAAGTACAGCACGCCCCGCGACGAGAGGTGCGGCCCGTTGGCCCGACCTGCAGGGCAGAGCGAAAGGGAGGCGAAGCGCAAGGCTCTTAGGGCGCCCCGAGCCAACCGCCACCGTCTCAGGCCCTATCAGCCTGAAGGCGCCCGATCTCGTCTGATCTCGGAAGCTAAGCAGGGTCGGGCCTGGTTAGGATCTTGGATGGGAGACCACCTGGGAATCCCGGGTGCTCGAGGCTTTTTGCCTACCAGAAGAGGTCCTTTAGCCCCCGCCGCGCGTCCCGATTCTTGGATCCCCCCCGCAGCCCCAGCCCCTCCCGGGCCGCGGGGAGCGGCTGGCCGGGGCCCCGACTCCCGCTGCAGACCTGGGTTGCCTCCGCGCGGCCCGCGAGCCCCTCCGCATTCGCATTCGGCTTCCAGGACACCCGACGACCGGCAGTCCCGTCTCCATCTGGGGCTCCTTTGGCTTGCCTCAGGCAATCCCGGGGCTTGCACCGACTCAAGCCAGATCCCCAGCACCCCCCCCCACCCCCTGCCTCGCAGGCCATCGCGCATGCGCATGTGCGCGCGCACGCACAGATAGATGTGCCCAAACGGGGCATCTATCTTGTTCAATTATACTGTGGGTGGATCTATGCCTGGGAGTCGGACTGCTGAACCATACGCTACTTCCACTTTTAGTTCCTTCGGGAACCTCCATAATCTTTTCCATACCGGCTCTACCCACGCCCATTCCTACTCACCGTGGAGGAGAGTTCCCTTTGCTCCACATCTTCTCCAGCTTGGTTATTGACAGACATCGCAGTGAGGCCCAATCGGACTCATGTGAAGTGGTCCCTCCTTGGAGTTTGGAGTTGAGCCTCTCCAATCATTAGTGATGTGGAGCAAGATGACCTTTTGGAAATGCAGATGCAATGCTGTCACCTCCCTGCTCCAACGGCTCTCGTATTTTCCCAGCATATTGAAGATACGACCACTTCCCTTCAGGCTTGCTCCTCACGTTCTTCTCTGATGTCTTTTGCCTGGAATGCCCTCTGCACTCTTTGGCTTCCATCCCATAGGGCATTTTTCGTTTCTTGAATGTCCTAAGTTTCCCTGGTCACATAGCCTTCCAAGATGCTATTTTCCCTGCCTGAAATTCTTCCTGCATCTCAACCCTGGTTTACCTAGGTTCAACCTATGGACCTCAACGAAATGGTGCCTCTGGAAAGCCTTCCCTGACACCCAGGTTTTGTGGTGAGGGAAGAGGCCCCTCTATAGGTTCTCAAAGGATCTGCCTGTCATGTATCATTAGAGTCGTCTCAGTGAAAGCAGGAACTCTGTGTCTTCTTCTCTCCGCCTTCTATTCCCTGAAACTTATTACATGCCTCCTAGCTCATCGTAGGTGCTCAGTATTTACTTAGTGTGTGAAAGACAGAAAAGCTCTTGGAAGCCTCAAGGGGTCACTTGGCTCGGCACTTTTGATCTCTGTGTATATTTGGCGAGTCAATTCTTTCCTTTCCTGGGTTGATGTGTACACTATATTCGAGGCACAATCTAAGGCATGAAGACATATCCATGCATAGAGGTTCTTGCTTTCAAGGAACTCGTACAGCAGATTTCTACAAGTTAGGGCTTTTCAAATGCTCTAGAAGCATGTGAACGTTCAGTATGCTCCATTTTCATTTCAAAGAAAGATCGTTTGACTTCCATAGCAAAGGTGGAGACCTTCCAACGTTGAGTCCAAGACTTATACCTTGACCATTTCAGGCAAGTCTTGTGGTTCCTTCTGGAGGTGTGTGGCTCTTGCAGAAATGTGAAGATCTTCCATCGTCCTCAGACTTTGGTGTCATTTGCAATCATCCAGAAAGCTTCCAGGTCCAGGTTCCAGACCACCACCACACACAGTCAGTAGCCAACGGAGTGGATTCCAGGAATACGCATTGTTCACCGGCATTACCGTTGATATTGTTGCTGCACACTCAATGCAGTGGGCAGGGCCTGGATTGTCCACTGGGTCTCATGTGGAATGGAAAGAAGGGCTCCCCACCCCCCACAGACCCCCCACCCCCACTGTTGACAGCCTTGTGACGAGAAACGGTCCCCGAAACAAGAATCAGACAAAGCAGAGAAGCCCAGATGATAGTCCTTGAGATGAAGGAACTAAGCAGCTGGTTGAGATGGCACCAAGGGGAAAGGTTGCTCTTTTTGTCTGCCCCTCTACTCCTTTCTTCCTGGACACCTTAGGGCTTCGTCATGGAGATTTGAAAGAAAGTGCACAAAAGTCATATGTGTTGTATCAAGATTTTGAATTTAACCATCTCTCAAAAAGGAAGAGAGCTTCACCTGCACATGTTTCTTTCAAAAACGTCCATTGCTTTTCAATTCTAGGGTTTCTCTCTTGCCTTGTTCACTTAGCCTTAATAGTAAAAATCAACGAAAACTACATAAAGATTCACAGATACCAAAAAGGACAGCTTCTGTTTCTGAAATCATCTTTCCATTTAGTAGAACACGAGCTCTATTCTTTGTATTTTGCCTAGGGAATTAGCAATGTCCTGGTTCAGATGGCAAGGTATCCCCACCCAGGAGATTGGGGTTCGATCCCTGGGTCCGGAAGATGCCTCCCGTAGAAGGAAATGGCAACCCACTCCAGTATCCTCGCCTGGGAAATGCCACGGACAGAGGAGCCTGATGGGCCGCAGTCCATGGGTCGTATCAAAGTTGGGCTCAATCCAGCAACTACGAACAGAAGTAATTCCAAAGACCACACTCAAGTGTGTGTGTGTGTGTGTGTGTGTGTGTGTGTGTCTGTATCTCCTCTTGCCGTCTTGGAGTCTGTCTCGGAATCTTCATGTATTTCTGCCTCTGTATCTCCTGACAGCCAGCCGCCGGCGCGTTCGTCTGGCCCCGGCCTCTCCCAGGCGCTCTGGTTCTGGCTGAGGAGCTTGCGCAGGCCAGCTGTCTCCCTTGGCGTGGGTGCGTGCGAGTGTCTGTGTGTCTGTCTGTGTGCCTGCCTGTGGCTCGTCTGCTCTCTCAGGAAGGTCGAGGGCTTGGCGTGGGGGCAAAGGGGGGGCCTCGGTAGTGCGAAGGGGAGGGGCTGAGGCGCTCCGCTCGACCGCGCCTTCCTGGCTTCTGCTGGGTTTGGGCACCGGACAGGTGCCGCGCAAGTTGGGCGCTCAAGTTTCGCTGCGCCTAGGCCCGCAGGAGGTTCAGAGGCCCCTGGGCCGCGGGGGTTGGGAGGCGGCGGGCGCCGAAGACCGACACCTCCGGGGCCGCGCGGGCCTGAGCAGCGCATGGGATCGGGGGGAGGCCCCGCTCAGCGAGCGCGGCCGGGTCTGGAGTGGCCGCGGGTGGGAGGGCGCCGAGACCTCCACACCCCTCAGCCCAGCCCCTAGGCCCCGCGCGCACGCACGCACGCACGCCCTCCCGGTCAATGGGGGGTCCTGGAAGCCCCTCGGGCCCCCGGGCCCGGCCAGGCGCTTGCTGCTCTGGTGTTGGCGGTGTTCGGGGGGCGGGCCGGCGTCAGCAGGCTGGAGTCCGGTCGCGGGTCGTGCGGCTCAAGTACAGCACGCCCCGCGACGAGAGGTGCGGCCCGTTGGCCCGACCTGCAGGGCAGAGCGAAAGGGAGGCGAAGCGCAAGGCTCTTAGGGCGCCCCGAGCCAACCGCCACCGTCTCAGGCCCTATCAGCCTGAAGGCGCCCGATCTCGTCTGATCTCGGAAGCTAAGCAGGGTCGGGCCTGGTTAGGATCTTGGATGGGAGACCACCTGGGAATCCCGGGTGCTCGAGGCTTTTTGCCTACCAGAAGAGGTCCTTTAGCCCCCGCCGCGCGTCCCGATTCTTGGATCCCCCCCGCAGCCCCAGCCCCTCCCGGGCCGCGGGGAGCGGCTGGCCGGGGCCCCGACTCCCGCTGCAGACCTGGGTTGCCTCCGCGCGGCCCGCGAGCCCCTCCGCATTCGCATTCGGCTTCCAGGACACCCGACGACCGGCAGTCCCGTCTCCATCTGGGGCTCCTTTGGCTTGCCTCAGGCAATCCCGGGGCTTGCACCGACTCAAGCCAGATCCCCAGCACCCCCCCCCCACCCCCTGCCTCGCAGGCCATCGCGCATGCGCATGTGCGCGCGCACGCACAGATAGATGTGCCCAAACGGGGCATCTATCTTGTTCAATTATACTGTGGGTGGATCTATGCCTGGGAGTCGGACTGCTGAACCATAATCTACTTCCACTTTTAGTTCCTTCGGGAACCTCCATAATCTTTTCCATACCGGCTCTACCCACGCCCATTCCTACTCACCGTGGAGGAGAGTTCCCTTTGCTCCACATCTTCTCCAGCTTGGTTATTGACAGACATCGCAGTGAGGCCCAATCGGACTCATGTGAAGTGGTCCCTCCTTGGAGTTTGGAGTTGAGCCTCTCCAATCATTAGTGATGTGGAGCAAGATGACCTTTTGGAAATGCAGATGCAATGCTGTCACCTCCCTGCTCCAACGGCTCTCGTATTTTCCCAGCATATTGAAGATACGACCACTTCCCTTCAGGCTTGCTCCTCACGTTCTTCTCTGATGTCTTTTGCCTGGAATGCCCTCTGCACTCTTTGGCTTCCATCCCATAGGGCATTTTTCGTTTCTTGAATGTCCTAAGTTTCCCTGGTCACATAGCCTTCCAAGATGCTATTTTCCCTGCCTGAAATTCTTCCTGCATCTCAACCCTGGTTTACCTAGGTTCAACCTATGGACCTCAACGAAATGGTGCCTCTGGAAAGCCTTCCCTGACACCCAGGTTTTGTGGTGAGGGAAGAGGCCCCTCTATAGGTTCTCAAAGGATCTGCCTGTCATGTATCATTAGAGTCGTCTCAGTGAAAGCAGGAACTCTGTGTCTTCTTCTCTCCGCCTTCTATTCCCTGAAACTTATTACATGCCTCCTAGCTCATCGTAGGTGCTCAGTATTTACTTAGTGTGTGAAAGACAGAAAAGCTCTTGGAAGCCTCAAGGGGTCACTTGGCTCGGCACTTTTGATCTCTGTGTATATTTGGCGAGTCAATTCTTTCCTTTCCTGGGTTGATGTGTACACTATATTCGAGGCACAATCTAAGGCATGAAGACATATCCATGCATAGAGGTTCTTGCTTTCAAGGAACTCGTACAGCAGATTTCTACAAGTTAGGGCTTTTCAAATGCTCTAGAAGCATGTGAACGTTCAGTATGCTCCATTTTCATTTCAAAGAAAGATCGTTTGACTTCCATAGCAAAGGTGGAGACCTTCCAACGTTGAGTCCAAGACTTATACCTTGACCATTTCAGGCAAGTCTTGTGGTTCCTTCTGGAGGTGTGTGGCTCTTGCAGAAATGTGAAGATCTTCCATCGTCCTCAGACTTTGGTGTCATTTGCAATCATCCAGAAAGCTTCCAGGTCCAGGTTCCAGACCACCACCACACACAGTCAGTAGCCAACGGAGTGGATTCCAGGAATACGCATTGTTCACCGGCATTACCGTTGATATTGTTGCTGCACACTCAATGCAGTGGGCAGGGCCTGGATTGTCCACTGGGTCTCATGTGGAATGGAAAGAAGGGCTCCCCACCCCCCACAGACCCCCCACCCCCACTGTTGACAGCCTTGTGACGAGAAACGGTCCCCGAAACAAGAATCAGACAAAGCAGAGAAGCCCAGATGATAGTCCTTGAGATGAAGGAACTAAGCAGCTGGTTGAGATGGCACCAAGGGGAAAGGTTGCTCTTTTTGTCTGCCCCTCTACTCCTTTCTTCCTGGACACCTTAGGGCTTCGTCATGGAGATTTGAAAGAAAGTGCACAAAAGTCATATGTGTTGTATCAAGATTTTGAATTTAACCATCTCTCAAAAAGGAAGAGAGCTTCACCTGCACATGTTTCTTTCAAAAACGTCCATTGCTTTTCAATTCTAGGGTTTCTCTCTTGCCTTGTTCACTTAGCCTTAATAGTAAAAATCAACGAAAACTACATAAAGATTCACAGATACCAAAAAGGACAGCTTCTGTTTCTGAAATCATCTTTCCATTTAGTAGAACACGAGCTCTATTCTTTGTATTTTGCCTAGGGAATTAGCAATGTCCTGGTTCAGATGGCAAGGTATCCCCACCCAGGAGATTGGGGTTCGATCCCTGGGTCCGGAAGATGCCTCCCGTAGAAGGAAATGGCAACCCACTCCAGTATCCTCGCCTGGGAAATGCCACGGACAGAGGAGCCTGATGGGCCGCAGTCCATGGGTCGTATCAAAGTTGGGCTCAATCCAGCAACTACGAACAGAAGTAATTCCAAAGACCACACTCAAGTGTGTGTGTGTGTGTGTGTGTGTGTGTGTGTGTGTCTGTATCTCCTCTTGCCGTCTTGGAGTCTGTCTCGGAATCTTCATGTATTTCTGCCTCTGTATCTCCTGACAGCCAGCCGCCGGCGCGTTCGTCTGGCCCCGGCCTCTCCCAGGCGCTCTGGTTCTGGCTGAGGAGCTTGCGCAGGCCAGCTGTCTCCCTTGGCGTGGGTGCGTGCGAGTGTCTGTGTGTCTGTCTGTGTGCCTGCCTGTGGCTCGTCTGCTCTCTCAGGAAGGTCGAGGGCTTGGCGTGGGGGCAAAGGGGGGGCCTCGGTAGTGCGAAGGGGAGGGGCTGAGGCGCTCCGCTCGACCGCGCCTTCCTGGCTTCTGCTGGGTTTGGGCACCGGACAGGTGCCGCGCAAGTTGGGCGCTCAAGTTTCGCTGCGCCTAGGCCCGCAGGAGGTTCAGAGGCCCCTGGGCCGCGGGGGTTGGGAGGCGGCGGGCGCCGAAGACCGACACCTCCGGGGCCGCGCGGGCCTGAGCAGCGCATGGGATCGGGGGGAGGCCCCGCTCAGCGAGCGCGGCCGGGTCTGGAGTGGCCGCGGGTGGGAGGGCGCCGAGACCTCCACACCCCTCAGCCCAGCCCCTAGGCCCCGCGCGCACGCACGCACGCACGCCCTCCCGGTCAATGGGGGGTCCTGGAAGCCCCTCGGGCCCCCGGGCCCGGCCAGGCGCTTGCTGCTCTGGTGTTGGCGGTGTTCGGGGGGGCGGGCCGGCGTCAGCAGGCTGGAGTCCGGTCGCGGGTCGTGCGGCTCAAGTACAGCACGCCCCGCGACGAGAGGTGTGGCCCGTTGGCCCGACCTGCAGGGCAGAGCGAAAGGGAGGCGAAGCGCAAGGCTCTTAGGGCGCCCCGAGCCAACCGCCACCGTCTCAGGCCCTATCAGCCTGAAGGCGCCCGATCTCGTCTGATCTCGGAAGCTAAGCAGGGTCGGGCCTGGTTAGGATCTTGGATGGGAGACCACCTGGGAATCCCGGGTGCTCGAGGCTTTTTGCCTACCAGAAGAGGTCCTTTAGCCCCCGCCGCGCGTCCCGATTCTTGGATCCCCCCCGCAGCCCCAGCCCCTCCCGGGCCGCGGGGAGCGGCTGGCCGGGGCCCCGACTCGCGCTGCAGACCTGGGTTGCCTCCGCGCGGCCCGCGAGCCCCTCCGCATTCGCATTCGGCTTCCAGGACACCCGACGACCGGCAGTCCCGTCTCCATCTGGGGCTCCTTTGGCTTGCCTCAGGCAATCCCGGGGCTTGCACCGACTCAAGCCAGATCCCCAGCACCCCCCCCCACCCCCTGCCTCGCAGGCCATCGCGCATGCGCATGTGCGCGCGCACGCACAGATAGATGTGCCCAAACGGGGCATCTATCTTGTTCAATTATACTGTGGGTGGATCTATGCCTGGGAGTCGGACTGCTGAACCATAATCTACTTCCACTTTTAGTTCCTTCGGGAACCTCCATAATCTTTTCCATACCGGCTCTACCCACGCCCATTCCTACTCACCGTGGAGGAGAGTTCCCTTTGCTCCACATCTTCTCCAGCTTGGTTATTGACAGACATCGCAGTGAGGCCCAATCGGACTCATGTGAAGTGGTCCCTCCTTGGAGTTTGGAGTTGAGCCTCTCCAATCATTAGTGATGTGGAGCAAGATGACCTTTTGGAAATGCAGATGCAATGCTGTCACCTCCCTGCTCCAACGGCTCTCGTATTTTCCCAGCATATTGAAGATACGACCACTTCCCTTCAGGCTTGCTCCTCACGTTCTTCTCTGATGTCTTTTGCCTGGAATGCCCTCTGCACTCTTTGGCTTCCATCCCATAGGGCATTTTTCGTTTCTTGAATGTCCTAAGTTTCCCTGGTCACATAGCCTTCCAAGATGCTATTTTCCCTGCCTGAAATTCTTCCTGCATCTCAACCCTGGTTTACCTAGGTTCAACCTATGGACCTCAACGAAATGGTGCCTCTGGAAAGCCTTCCCTGACACCCAGGTTTTGTGGTGAGGGAAGAGGCCCCTCTATAGGTTCTCAAAGGATCTGCCTGTCATGTATCATTAGAGTCGTCTCAGTGAAAGCAGGGGTACTTATGAGAGAGAGATCACTAAGTAACTCTGACACCGTATCGATGAGCTAGGAGGCAGAGTAATAAGTTTTAGGGAATAGAAGGCGGAGAGAAGAAGACACAGAGTTCCTGCTTTCACTGAGACGACTCTAATGATACATGACAGGCAGATCCTTTGAGAACCTATAGAGGGGCCTCTTCCCTCACCACAAAACCTGGGTGTCAGGGAAGGCTTTCCAGAGGCACCATTTCGTTGAGGTCCATAGGTTGAACCTAGGTAAACCAGGGTTTGAGATGCAGGAAGAATTTCAGGCAGGGAAAATAGCATCTTGGAAGGCTATGTGACCAGGGAAACTTAGGACATTCAAGAAACGAAAAATGCCCTATGGGATGGAAGCCAAAGAGTGCAGAGGGCATTCCAGGCAAAAGACATCAGAGAAGAACGTGAGGAGCAAGCCTGAAGGGAAGTGGTCGTATCGTCAATATGCTGGGAAAATACGAGAGCCGTTGGAGCAGGGAGGTGACAGCATTGCATCTGCATTCCAAAAGGTCATCTTGCTCCACATCACTAATGATTGGAGAGGCTCAACTCCAAACTCCAAGGAGGGACCACTTCACATGAGTCCGATTTGGGCCTCACTGCGATGTCTGTCAATAACCAGTGCTGGAGAAGATGTGGAGCAAAGGGAACTCTCCTCCACGGTGAGTAGGAATGGGCGTGGGTAGAGCCGGTATGGAAAAGAATTATGGAGGTTCCCGAAGGAACTAAAAGTGGAAGTAGCGTTATGGTTCAGCAGTCCGACTCCCAGGCATAGATCCACCCACAGTATAAGTGAACAAGATAGATGCCCCGTTTGGGCACATCTATCTGTGCGTGCGCGCGCACATGCGCATGCGCGATGGCCTGCGAGGCAGGGGTGGGGGCGGGGGCTGGGGATCTGGCTTGAGTCGGTGCAAGCCCCGGGATTGCCTGAGGCAAGCCAAAGGAGCCCCAGATGGAGACGGGACTGCCGGTCGTCGGGTGTCCTGGAAGCCGAATGCGAATGCGGAGGGGCTCGCGGGCCGCGCGGAGGCAACCCAGGTCTGCAGCGGGAGTCGGGGCCCCGGCCAGCCGCTCCCCGCGGCCCGGGAGGGGCTGGGGCTGCGGGGGGGATCCAAGAATCGGGACGCGCGGCGGGGGCTAAAGGACCTCTTCTGGTAGGCAAAAAGCCTCGAGCACCCGGGATTCCCAGGTGGTCTCCCATCCAAGATCCTAACCAGGCCCGACCCTGCTTAGCTTCCGAGATCAGACGAGATCGGGCGCCTTCAGGCTGATAGGGCCTGAGACGGTGGCGGTTGGCTCGGGGCGCCCTAAGAGCCTTGCGCTTCGCCTCCCTTTCGCTCTGCCCTGCAGGTCGGGCCAACGGGCCGCACCTCTCGTCGCGGGGCGTGCTGTACTTGAGCCGCACGACCCGCGACCGGACTCCAGCCTGCTGACGCCGGCCCGCCCCCCGAACACCGCCAACACCAGAGCAGCAAGCGCCTGGCCGGGCCCGGGGGCCCGAGGGGCTTCCAGGACCCCCATTGACCGGGAGGGCGTGCGTGCGTGCGTGCGCGCGGGGCCTGGGGGCTGGGCTGAGGGGTGTGGAGGTCTCGGCGCCCTCCCACCCGCGGCCACTCCAGACCCGGCCGCGCTCGCTGAGCGGGGCCTCCCCCGATCCCATGCGCTGCTCAGGCCCGCGCGGCCCGGAGGTGTCGGTCTTCGGCGCCCGCCGCCTCCCAACCCCCGCGGCCCAGGGGCCTCTGAACCTCCTGCGGGCCTAGGCGCAGCGAAACTTGAGCGCCCAACTTGCGCGGCACCTGTCCGGTGCCCAAACCCACCAGAAGCCAGGAAGGCGCGGTCGAGCGGAGCGCCTCAGCCCCTCCCCTTCGCACTACCGAGGCCCTCCCTTTGCCCCCACGCCAAGCCCTCGACCTTCCTGAGAGAGCAGACGAGCCACAGGCAGGCACACAGACAGACACACAGACACTCGCACGCAGCACGCCAAGGGAGACAGCTGGCCTGCGCAAGCTCCTCAGCCAGAACCAGAGCGCCTGGGAGAGGCCGGGGCCAGACGAACGCGCCGGCGGCTGGCTGTCAGGAGATACAGAGGCAGAAATACATGAAGATTCCGAGACAGACTCCAAGACGGCAAGAGGAGATACAGACACACACACACACACACACACACACACACTTGAGTGTGGTCTTTGGAATTACTTCTGTTCGTAGTTGCTGGATTGAGCCCAACTTTGATACGACCCATGGACTGCGGCCCATCAGGCTCCTCTGTCCGTGGCATTTCCCAGGCGAGGATACTGGAGTGGGTTGCCATTTCCTTCTACGGGAGGCATCTTCCGGACCCAGGGATCGAACCCCAATCTCCTGGGTGGGGATACCTTGCCATCTGAACCAGGACATTGCCTAATTCCCTAGGCAAAATACAAAGAATAGAGCTCGTGTTCTACTAAATGGAAAGATGATTTCAGAAACAGAAGCTGTCCTTTTTGGTATCTGTGAATCTTTATGTAGTTTTCGTTGATTTTTACTATTAAGGCTAAGTGAACAAGGCAAGAGAGAAACCCTAGAATTGAAAAGCAATGGACGTTTTTGAAAGAAACATGTGCAGGTGAAGCTCTCTTCCTTTTTGAGAGATGGTTAAATTCAAAATCTTGATTCAACACATATGACTTTTGTGCACTTTCTTTCAAATCTCCATGACGAAGCCCTAAGGTGTCCAGGAAGAAAGGAGTAGAGGGGCAGACAAAAAGAGCAACCTCCCCTTGGTGCCATCTCAACCAGCTGCTTAGTTCCTTCATCTCAAGGACTATCATCTGGGCTTCTCTGTTTGTCTGATTCTTGTTTGGGATCGTTTCTCGTCACAAGGCTGTCAACAGTGGGGGTGTGTGTGTGTGTGGGGGAGGAGCCCTTCTTTCCATTCCACATGAGACCCAGTGGACAATCCAGGCCCTGCCCACTGCATTGAGTGTGCAGCAACAATATCAACGGTAATGCCGGAGAACAACCGTATTCCTGGAATCCACTCCGTTGGCTACTGACTGTGTGTGGTGGTGGTCCGGAACCTGGACCTGGAAGCTTTCTGGATGATTGCAAATGACACCAAAGTCTGAGGACGATGGAAGATCTTCACATTTCTGCAAGAGCCACACACCTCCAGAAGGAACCACAAGACTTGCTTGAAATGGTCAAGGTATAAGTCTTGGACTCAACGTTGGAAGGTCTCCCCTTTGCTATGGAAGTCAAACATCTTTCTTTGAAATGAAAATGGAGCATACTGAACGTTCACATGCTTCTAGAGCATTTGAAAAGCCCTAACTTGTAGAAATCTGCTGTACGAGTTCCTTGAAAGCAAGAACCTCTATGTATGGATATGTCTTCATGCCTTAGATTGTGCCTCGAATATGTGTACACATCAACCCAGGAAAGGAAAGAATTGACTCGCCAAATAGACACAGAGATCAAAAGTGCCGAGCCAAGTGACCCCTTGAGGCTTCCAAGAGCTTTTCTGTCTTTCACACACTAAGTAAATACTGAGCACCTACTGATGAGCTAGGAGGCATGTAATAAGTTTCAGGGAATAGAAGGCGGAGAGAAAGAAGACACAGATTGTC
>NW_020191099.1:0-21373 GCF_002263795.3 Bos taurus
AAACCCCAAGTCTTCACGTAAATCAACAGAAATTTAAAAAAAAAAGAATGAACAGATCTGAAGTAATTCAAGTTCCCTGTCTTCCTCTGTGAATCAGTGTGCCGTTATTTTTTTATGTTGAATCTGCTATTTGAAAACGGGAACATGCAGTGTCCCTGCCGGACGCAGGCTGGAGACAGGAGCCCAAAGAGAGCAAAGACGAGCGCAAGCCCCACGCGTGCACGGACGGGCCTCCTGAGCCGGGAACCAGCTGGCGTCCGGGGATTCTCCACGGTACCTGGGCAAACTGCGGCCCCCACGGTGCCCTTCAGACGTGTGCTCCACTCTGGAAGTTTCTAAATTATTTTTAACGTGAAGTTTATTGGATGCCTACTGCACGCCAGGGACAGCTGCGGGCGTTCATTTCTTTGCTCCTGATACACATTCTTTTTTAAAAACTTTTATTTTGTGTTGGGATGTAACCAGCTCACAGCGTGGTGGCAGTTTCAGGTGAGCAGCGGAGGGGCTCAGCCACACACAGACATGTGTCCCTGCCCAGACGCTGCCAAAGTCACGCTCAAAATTCTCCAGGCCAGGCTTCAGCAATATGTGAACTGTGAACTTCCAGATGTTCAAGCTGGTTTTAGAAAAGGCAGAGGAACCAGAGATCAAATTGCCAACATCTGCTGGATCATCGAAAAAGCAAGAGAGTTCCAGAAAAACATCTATTTCTGCTTTATTGACTATGCCAAAGCCTTTGACTGTGTGGATCACAATAAACTGTGGAAAATTCTGAAAGAGATGGAAATACCAGACCACTGACCTGCCTCTTGAAAACCTATATGCAGGTCAGGAAGCAACAGTTAGAACTGGACATGGAACAACAGACTGGTTCCAAATAGGAAAAGGAGTACATCAAGGCTGTATATTGTCACCCTGCTTATTTAACTTCTATGCAGAGTACATCATGAGAAACGCTGGACTGAAGAAACACAAGCTGGAATCAGATTGCCAGGAGAAATATCAATAACCTCAGGATATGCGAGACGACACAACCGTAGTTATGGCAGAAAGTGAAGAAGGAACTCAAAAAGCCCTCTTGATTGAAAGTGAAGAGAGAGAGTGAAACAGGGTTGGCTTTACAAGCTCAACCATCAGAAAACTAAGTAACATGGCATCTGGTGCCATGCCATTTCATGGGAAATTAGATGGGGAAACAGTTGGTAAACAAGTGTCAGACTTAATTCTTTTGGGAGCCTTCCCAAACATCGGACTGCAGATTGTGTCAACTGGCAGCCATTCGAAAATTAAAAAGTACGGCATATACTCCCTTGGAAGGAAAAGTTCACGACCAAACCGTAGACAGCAATTGAAAAGCAGAGACATCGACATTGCCAACAAAGGCTCCGTCTGAGTCAGGGCTAACTGGTTTTTCCTTGTGGTATATTAGCGATTGGTGAGAGTTGGACTGTGGAAGAAGGCTGGTAGCACAAGAATGATTGCTTTTGAACTGTGGTGTTGGAGAAGACTCTTGAGAGTCCTTGGACTGCAAGGAGATCCAACCAGTCCCATTCTGAAAGGAGATCAGCCCTGGGATTTCTTTGGAAGGAATGATGCTAAGCTGAAACTCCAGTACTTTGAGCCACCTATGTGAGACTTGACTCATTGGAAAAGACTCTGATGCTGGGAGGGATTGGGGGCAGGAGGAGAAGGGGATGACAGAGGACGAGATGGCTGGATGGCATCACTGACTCGATGGACGTGAGTCTGAGTGAACTCCGGGAGTTGGTGATGGACAGGGAGGCCTGGCATGCTGCGATTCATGGGGTCGCAAAGAGTCGGACACGACTGAGTGACTGATCTGATCTAATACAGGTCTTATGCTGCATTTAAGATTATGTATTATTTTTGACTTTCAACACTTTGATAATAATGTGTCTCAGTTAGGGTCTGAAAAAGTTTATTTTACTTGAAATTTACTGAGTTTCTTTGATTTGTAGATTCATGAATTTCTTCCTATTTGAAAAAGACTTTGGTCATTAATTTGATCATATTTCAAGAAATATGTTTGTTCCCTTTTCTTGCTCTCTCCTTCTGATATTCCTGCTTTTGTGATTTTGTATACTAGATGTGTCTCACAAGTCCTTTAGGCTCTGTTCCACTTTTGTTTACCCATTTTTTCCTGGCATCTCAAATTCAATAATTTCAATTGTCCTGTCTTCAGTTCACCCATTCTTCTGCAAATCTGCTGTTGAACCCCTCTAATGAATTTCATTTTTAGTATTGAAAATTTCAGCTCCAGAATTTCCATTTGTTCTCTTCTTATTAATTTCTATTTGTTTATTAATGTTCTTTTACTAGTATATTAAATCTTGATTATCTCTTAGCTCCTTAATCATATTTGAAATAGTGGTTTCAAAGTCTTTGTTCAATAAATCCACTATCTGCATTACCTCAGGGATAGTTTCTGTCAGTTATTATTGTTATTCCTTTGAATAAATCAAAACCTATTTCTCTGTATTCCTTGTGATTTTTGTTATTGAAATTGTTGTTGATTTTTATAATGTTGTAACCCAGATTCATCTAGTCCATAGGGTTTTATTTATTTTGATTTTTTGTTATTGTTTTGATCATCGAAGGTTGCTGCATTCCATTTGAGACTTCCAAGCTATTCTTTTTTTAAAGAATTTTCCTTGTTATATGTACTCATTTTTTTTGTTTGTTTTTTTATCTTGTGCTAGGGCAAATGTTTTGACAAAGATTCCTGAAATCCAGGAGCTGAAAGAGAAAGCAAAGCAATATCACCAAAAACAATAAAAACAATAATAAAAAAAAAAAGGACAAACAACTCTTTCAGTCTTTAAAGACTAGCTCTGTGAGGATGCATTCCTTTAGTACTTAACTAAGTTTGCCTCTGAGCCTAGAAATTGGCTGAGGAGAAGTCAAGATCTTCTCAGGACTTATGAGCATGCTTTTGCCAGTTCATTCACATGACTTTCCAAATTCTCCTGCATATGCGATTGCCTTTGAACATCCTAATGTTCCCAAGAGTCCAATCCTAGTTTTAACTCTGGACTTTAGGTGGTCTGTTGTAGATCTGCACCCAAGAATCTCTTGTCATAGGTGACTGGATTTGTTGTCCCTTGTAGCGTTTATGAGTAGTTCTGGTGCATCTCCTGCCTATGTTCCACATTATGTGAGACAGAGATGATCAAGTAGCTATTCATGGATCCCCAGCTGAGTTAGAACATAACGTACACAGTAGTTGAAAATAACTTCTCTGCTCCCACCAGTTGAAGGAGGGGTATTGGTAACCAGGGGTTTCCCTTGCTCACAGTCCAGATGTCTGTGTGCTGGGAGGGGATGAATGAATGCAGAGCAAAAACACTATAAAACTCCTTAACATTTTGAAGATGGCTTTTTTCTTGATGGAGTGTTTATTTTACTTGATTGTTGTAACTTCTGATTGTGCCTCCAAAACTCCTATGAAGTTGATTCACATAGTTTCTCCTGATTTGTTGTTGTTTGCGAAAAGAACGTGTGTGGCGTTTCCTACTAAATCATTTTGCTGACCTCATTCTCCCCAAGGATTCCCATCTAGACAGGGGAGAAATCTGTTTATCTCTTCTCTCATTATCTTCTAAGACCTCTAGGAAGGGGGCCAAAATCTTTGCACTCAAGTTCAGCATTTTCTGAACAGTTTCTTTTTTTCTTTTCATTGTTACTAGATGTTTTCAGTGATTACCTGATATTAGGTTATAGATTGTGCTCAGACACTAAGTCACGTCCAAACTCTTCTCTGTCCATGAAATTTTCCATGGCAAGAATACTGGATCAGATTGCCATTTCCTCCTCCAGCAGATCTTCCCAACCCAGGGACTGAAATTGTGTCTCTTGCATTGTCAGGTGTATTCTTTATCACTGAGCCACCTGGGGAAGCCCTTTGTATAGATTACCATCCTTTAAAATTCAAAAACTATGAAGGTAAAACAAAAAACTTTAATGAATTCATTTGTTTGTCTATGAATACATATTTTGGACATTTCTTGGCATTCAGGATATAAGTACTGTTTCTGTTTTTTGTTTTTAATTGAGTTTAGATAGTATAATGGTGAAATTTTATGTGATTCTTTCAAAATTCTGAAATTTTTCCCATAACCTGCTTCTTTTCAGTGTGATTTCCATTCCAGCTTCTATTTCTCTAATGATTTGAATGTCAGTATTTTATTCTCACTTCTAGACTATTAATTTTATAATATTAATTTAGGCATTTGAGACTAACAATTCTATTTGTGACTGCTGATTCTCTTGATATGGGTACATTTTCTTACCTGGTTTGTATCTTTGAATTGAGAGCTCACCCCTACCTTCATTTTCTCCATACATGAACTGAATACCCTGTGTTGTAGAATTAGTGTATAGATAGTTTTATCTTTGCTTCTGTGGGATCTCTTGGGGGTATCCAGCTTGAGACATACAAAGCATTCCAAGTTAAAATGAATTCCAGCCCCTCAAAACTGAGTGTGGCATAGATTTACTGTTTCTATTTCTCATAGAAAATGTTTTCACACCAGAGTTTTGAAAGTGAAAGCTTATTTTCTTCTACTGTGGGATGGTGGAGTGGATGTTTTATTTGACCTTTTGATGAAGTGAGCAGAATTTCTAGATTCCTAATTTTAAGCAGGCGGTCTCAGTTGCAAAGCCCTACAATAGTTTTCAACCTAAAAGAAGCTCCAATAGTTTTCCTCATTTTCTCTCCATTTCTCAAGTTTCAATTTCTATTCCAAACAGATGAAGGCTGTTTCCCATGGGAAGTTCTTTTCATTTCATTGATTAATTACATCTCATATAAAAGCACAAAATTTGTGTATGCTCCAGACTTAGTTGAATGATGTCAAAATAGAATAGTCAGTAAATATTCACTTTGTGAGATTTCAGATTTAAACCAATGCTGATGAATGAGTGCAATTCATTTTTTAAATCCTCCAGAAGACACATAGACATTATTTATCATATTTTCTATACCTAGATACATTTTAGCTAAATATACAAATAATGATAATATCTAAAATTGCTACTTTACGGGAGGAGCCAAGATGGCGGAGGAGTAGGACGGGGAGAACACTTTCTCCCCCACAAATTCATCAAAAGGGCATTTAAACGTCGAGTAAATTCCACAAAACAACTTCTGAATGCCGGCAGAGGACATCAGGCACCCAGAAAAGCAACCCAACTCTTCGAAAGGAGGTAGGAAAAAATATTAAAAACAAAAAAAAAGAGACAAAAGAGGGAGGGACGGAGTTCCGTCCCGGGAAGGGAATCTTAAAAAGAGAGAAGTTTCCAAACATCAGGAAACCTTCTCACTGCCGAATCTGCGCCGAGCTTTGGAAGCACAGAGGGCAATATAACAGGGAGAAAAAATAAATAAACAATTTAAAACTCGCAGATTGCGAGCCCTACAGTAACTCCCCCAGCAGAGAAGCAGCGCAGACGCCTGCATCCGCCATTAGCAAACCGGGGCTGGGCAGGGAGGCGCGGCGTGGGCTGCATCGCTGAGAGTAAGAATCTGGCCCTGAATACCCTGAGCGCTATCTGAGCGAAATAATTTGGGCTAGCAAACCAGACTGTGGGATATCTACCATGCGAAAAGCCAGCCCTAACCTAAGACCGCCAGGCCCGCGCACGGAACAAAGGAACTGAACAGAGATAGCCGGCTGCAGACCTTCCCCCTCCGGTGACAGGCAGCCAGAGCCAGAAGGGGCAATCGCAGCCCCAGAGAGACATTATCTATAAAATTGTAAGCAGGCTTCTTTGCTAACTAAAACTTCCTGGGGGTCTGGATGGTCAACATCTGCCTGAGAAGGTGCGCCGGTTTTACATCCAGATAACCGAGTGGCGGGGAGGCGATAAGTCGCAGCATTGGCGCTCGCCTGGGAAGAGCAAATTGGCGCTCGGACCTGGGAAGAGCACAAAACGCAGGCCCAACTGAGTCTGCGCCTCTGAGGACTACCCGAGTGCCTGAACCTGAGCGGCTTGGACCTGGGAGGTGCATGCAGCCCAGGGCCAGCCTCGGATTGTTCCCGGCGGAACAACCTAGAGTCCGAGCAGTGTGGACAGGGAGGCTACACGCGCCGTGAGCGGGGGCAGACCCAGGGTGGCTGAGGCACTGCGAGCCCACGCCAGTGTTATTTGTTTGCAGCATCCCTCCCTCCCTCCCCACAGCGCGACTGAACAAGTAAGCCTAAAAAAAAAAAAAAAAAAAGTGTCCTCCACCGTGCCCTTTGAGTCAGGGCGGAAACCAGATACTGAAGAGACTAGCAAACAGAAGAAGATATAACAGAGGGAAACGCCTTGGAAGCTACAGGCAATAGATCAAAACCCTGTGGTTACTACGGACTACATAGGAAGGGGCCTATAGATCTTGAGAAATATAAATCTGACCAAGGAACTAGCCAAAATGAACTGAACCCACAACACCCACAAAAAAAAAACCAAAAATGCCCTAGATATATTTTTATTATTTTTACGATCATTCTTTCTTTTTTTTTTAATTAAAAAAAAAATTTTTTTTAAGTCCTCTATTGTTCCTTTAATTTTCACTTTTATAACCTATTACTTTGCAAAAAAAAAAAAAAAGACCCTATTTTTTTTCTTCTTCAGCAACTTCATATATATATATTTTATAATTTTTTAACCTTGTTTTTTTGTTTTTGTTTTTGTTTTTTCTTCTTTTCTTTAACATTGTATTTTTGAAATTCCAAACTCTACTCTAGATTTTTAATTTTCGCTTTTTGGTATATGTTATCAATTTTGTACCTATAGTTTTTTTTATATAATTTCTGTGACTTTTTTTTTTTTTCTTCTTCTTCTCTGTTTCTTTCTCTTCTTCTTTTATATAACATTGTATATCTGAAATTCCAAACTTTACTCTAGATTTTTAATTTATGCTTTTTGGTATTTGATATCAATTTTGTACCTGTATTTTCTTTATAATTTTTGTGACATTGTTCGTATTTGTTTGTTTGTTTTCTCTCTTTATTTTTCTTCTTCTTTTTTTTTTTTTTTTAACATTGTATTTTTGAAATTCCAAACTCTACTCTAGATTTTTAATTTTTGCTTTCTGGTATTAGTTATCAATTTTGTACCTGTACTTTCTTTATAATTTTCACGACCTTGTTTGTTTTTGTTTGTTCGTTTTTTCTCTCTTTCTTTTCCTTCTTCTTTTCTTTAACATCGTATTTTTGAAATTCCAAACTCTACTCTAGATTTTTAATTTTCGCTTTCTGGTATTAGTTATCAATTTTGTACCTGTACTTTCTTTATAATTTTCGTGACCTTGTTTGTTTTTGTTTGTTCGTTCTTTCTCTCTTTCTTTTCCTTCTTCTTTTCTTTAACATCGTATTTTTGAAATTCCAAACTCTACTCTAGATTTTTAATTTTTGCTTTTATGTATTTGTTACCAATTTTGTACCTTTAAGGACCCAATCTTCAGGACCCATTTTTCACTAGGGAGTGAGATTACTGGCTTGACTGCTCTCTCTCCCTTTGGACCCTCCTTTTTCTCCACCAGGTCTCCTGTGTCTCCTCCCTAACCCCTCTCTACTCTACCCAACTCTGTGAATTTCTGTGTGTTCCAGACGGTGGAGAACACTTAGGGAACTGATTACTGGCTGGATCTGTCTCCCTCCTTTTCATTCCCCCCTTTTATCCTTCTGGCCACCTCTGTTACCTTCCTCCTTCTTCTCTTCTCTGTATAACCCCGTGAACATCTCTGAGTGGTCCAGTTGTGGAGTGCACATAAGGAAGTGACTACTGGCTAGCCCACTCTCTCCACTATTGATTCACCTCATCTCATTTGGGTCACCTCTAACTCCCTCCTCCCTCTTCTCTTCTCCATGTAACCCTGTGAACCTCTCTGAGTGACCCTCACTGTAGAGAAACTTATCATCTTTAATGTAGATGTTTTATCAATGGTGCTGTATAGAAGGAGAAGTTTTGAAACTACTGTAAAAATAAGACCGATAATCGGAAGCAGGAGACTTAAGTCCAAACCCTGACTCCAGGGAAACTCCTGACTCCAAGGAACATTCATTGACAGGAGCTCATCAAATGCCTCCATACCGACACTGAAACCAAGCACCACACAAGGGCCAATAAGTTCCAGGGCAAGACATACCAAGCAAATTCTCCAGCAACAAAGGAACACAGCCCTGAGCTTCAAGATACAGGCTGCCCAAAGTCACCCCAAAACTATAGACATCTCATAACTCATTACTGGACATTTCATTGCACTCCAGAGAGAAGAAATACAGCTCCACCCACCAGAACACTGACACAAGCTTCCCTAACCAGGAAACCTTGACAAGCCACCTGTACAAACCCACACACAGTGAGGAAACGCCATAATAAAGAGAACTCCACAAACTGCCAGAATACAGAAAGGACACCCCAAACTCAGCAATTTAAACAAGATGAAGAGACAGAGGAATACTCAGCAGATAAAGGAACAGGATAAATGCCCACCAAACCAAACAAAAGAGGAAGAGATAGGGAATCTACCTGATAAAGAATTCCGAATAATGATAGTGAAATTGATCCAAAATCTTGAAACTAAAATGGAATCACAGATAAATAGCCTGGAGACAAGGATTGAGAAGATGCAAGAAAGGTTTAACAAGGACCTAGAAGAAATAAAAAGAGTCAATATATAATGAATAATGCAATAAGTGAAATTAAAAACACTCTGGAGGCAACAAATAGTAGAATAACAGAGGCAGAAGACAGGATTAGTGAATTAGAAGATAGAATGGTAGAAATAAATGAATCAGAGAGGATAAAGAAAAACGAATTAAAAGAAATGAGGACAATCTCAGAGACCTCCAGGACAATATTAAACGCTACAACATTCGAATCATAGGGGTTCCAGAAGAAGAAGACAAAAAGAAAGACCATGAGAAAATACTTGAGGAGATATAGTGGAAAACTTCCCTAAATGGGGAAGGAAATAATCACCCAAGTCCAAGAAACCCAGAGAGTACCAAACAGGATAAACCCCAGGCGAAACACCCCAAGACACATATTAATCAAATTAACAAAGATCAAACACAAAGAACAAATATTAAAAGCAGCAAGGGAAAAACAACAAATAACACACAAGGGAATTCCCATAAGGATAACAGCTGATCTTTCAATAGAAACTCTTCAAGCCAGGAGGGAATGGCAAGACATACTTAAAATGATGAAAGAAAATAACCTACAGCCCAGATTATTGTACCCAGCAAGGATCTCATTCAAGTATGAAGGAGAAATCAAAAGCTTTTCAGACAAGCAAAAGCTGAGAGAATTCTGCACCACCAAACCAGCTCTCCAACAAATACTAAAGGATATTCTCTAGACAGGAAACACAAAAACGGTGTATAAACTCGAACCCAAAAACAATAAAGTAAATGGCAACGGGAACATACTTATCAGTAATTACCTTAAATGTAAATGGGTTGAATGCCCCAACCAAAAGACAAGACTGGCTGAATGGATACAAAAACAAGACCCCTACATATGTTGTCTACAAGAGACCCACCTCAAAACAGGGGACACATACAGACTGAAAGTGAAGGCTGGAAAAAGATTTTCCATGCAAATAGGGACCAAAAGAAAGCAGGAGTAGCAATACTCATATCAGATAAAATAGACTTTAAAAACAAAGGCTGTGAAAAGAGACAAAGAAGGTCACTACATAATGATCAAGGATCAATCCAAGAAGAAGATATAACAATTATAAATATATATGCACCCAACACGGGAGCACCACAGTACATAAGACAAATGCTAACAAGTATGAAAGGAGAAATTAACAATAACACAATAATAGTGGGAGACTTTAATACCCCACTTACACATATGGATAGATCAACTAAACAGAAAATTAACAAGGAAACACAAAACTTTAAACGATACAATAGACCAGTTAGACCTAATTGATATCTATAGGTCATTTCATCCCAAAACAATGAATTTCACCTTTTACTCAAGCGCACATGGAACCTTCTCCAGGATAGATAACATCCTGGGCCATAAAGCTAGCCTTGGTAAATTCAAAAAAATAGAAATCATTCCAAGCATTTTTTTCTGACCACAATGCAGTAAGATTAGATCTCAATTACAGGAGAAAAACTATTAAAAATTCCAACATATGGAGGCCTGAACAACACGCTGCTGAATAACCAACAAATCAAGAAGAAATCAAAAAAGAAATCAAAATTTGCATAGAAACGAATGAAAATGAAAACACAACAACCCAAAACTTGTGGGACACGGTAAAAGCAGTCTAAGGGAAAGTTCATAGCAATACAGGCACCTCAAGAAACAAGAAAAAAGTCAAATAAATAACCTAACTCTACACCTAAAGCAACTAGAAAAGGAAGAAATGAAGAACCCCAGGGTTAGTAGAAGGAAAGAAATCTTAAAAATTAGAGCACAAATAAATGCAAAAGAAACAAAAGAGACCATAGCAAAAATCAACAAAACCAAAAGCTGGTTCTTTGAAAGGATAAATAAAATAGACAAACCATTAGCCAGACTCATCAAGAAACAAAGGGAGAAAAGTCAAATCAACAAAATTAGAAACGAAAATGGAGAGATCACAACAGACAACACAGAAATACAAAGGATCATAAGAGACTACTATCAACAATTATAGGCCAATAAAATGGACAACGTGGAAGAAATGGACAAATTCTTAGAAAAGTACAACTTTCCAAAACTGGACCAGGAAGAAATAGAAAATCTTAACAGACCCATCACAAGCATGGAAATTGAAACTGTAATCAAAAATCTTCCAGCAAACAAAAGCCCCGGTCCAGACGGCTTCACAGCTGAATTCTACCAAAAATTTAGAGAAGAGCTAACACCTATCCTGCTCAAACTCTTCCAGAAAATTGCAGAGGAAGGTAAACTTCCAAACTCATTCTATGAGGCCACCATCACCCTAATACCAAAACCTGACAAAGATCCCACAAAAAAGAAAACTACAGGCCAATATCACTGATGAACATAGATGCAAAAATCCTTAACAAAATTCTAGCAATCAGAATCCAACAACACATTAAAAAGATCATACACCATGATCAAGTGGGCTTTATCCCAGGGATGCAAGGATTCTTCAATATCCGCAAATCAATCAATGTAATACACCACATTAACAAATTGAAAAATAAAAAACCATATGATTATCTCAATAGATGCAGAGAAAGCCTTTGACAAAATTCAACATCCATTTGTGATAAAAACTCTCCAGAAAGCAGGAATAGAAGGAACATACCTCAACATAATAAAAGCTATATATGACAAACCCACTGCAAACATTATCCTCAATGGTGAAAATTGAAAAGCATTTCCTCTAAAGTCAGGAACAGACAAGGGTGCCCACTTTCACCATTACTATTCAACATAGTTTTGGAAGTTTTGGCCACAGCAATCAGAGCAGAAAAAGAAATAAAAGGAATCCAAATTGGAAAAGAAGAAGTAAAACTCTCACTATTTGCAGATGACATGATCCTCTACATAGAAAACCCTAAAGAGTCCACCAGAAAATTACTAGGAATAATCAATGACTACAGTAAAGTTGCAGGATATAAAATCAACACACAGAAATCCCTTGCATTCCTATACACTAATAATGAGAAAACAGAAAGAGAAATTAAGGAAACAATTCCATTCACCATTGCAACGGAAAGAATAAATACTTAGGATATATCTACCTAAAGAAACTAAAGACCTATATATAGAAAACTATAAAACACTGGTGAAAGAAATCAAAGAGGACACTAATAGATGGAGAAATATACCATGTTCATGGATTGGAAGAATCAATATAGTGAAAATGAGTATACTACCCAAAGCAATTTATAGATTCAACGCAATCCCTATCAAGCTACCAACAGTATTCTTCACAGAGCTAGAACAAATAATTCACAATTTGTATGGAAATACAAAAAACCTCGAATAGCCAAAGCGATCTTGAGAAAGAAAAATGGAACTGGAGGAATCAACCTACCTGACTTCAGGCTCTACTACAAAGCCACAGTTATCAAGACAGTATGGTACTGGCACAAAGACAGAAATATTGATCAATGGAACAAATAGAAAGCCCAGAGATAAATCCACGCACCATATGGACACCTTATCTTCGACAAGGAGGCAAGAATATACAATGGATTAAAGACAATCTCTTTAACAAGTGGTGCTGGGAAATCTGGTCAACCACTTGTAAAAGAATGAAACTGGACCACTTTTCTAACACCATACACAAAAATAAACTCAAAATGGATTAAAGATCTAAACGTAGAACCAGAAACTATAAAACTCCTAGAGGAGAACATAGGCAAAACACTCTCCGACATACATCACAGGCAGGATCCTCTATGACCCACCTCCCAGAATATTGGAAATAAAAGCAAAAATAAACAAATGGGACCTAATTAACCTTAAAAGCTTCTGCACATCAAAGGAAACTATTAGCAAGGTGAAAAGACAGCCTTCAGAATGGGAGAAATAATAGCAAAATGAAGCAACCGACAAACAACTAATCTCAAAAATATACAAGCAACTCCTACAGCTCAACTCCAGAAAAATAAACGACCCAATCAAAAAAATGGGCCAAAGAACTAAATAGACATTTCTCAAAGAAGACATACAGATGGCTAACAAACACATGAAAAGATGCTCAACATCACTCATTATCAGAGAAATGCAAATCAAAACCACTATGAGGTACCATTTCACACCAGTCAGAATGGCTGGCGATCCAAAAGTCTACAAGCAATAAATGCTGGAGAGGGTGTGGAGAAAAGGGAACCCTCTTACACTGTTGGTGGTAATGCAAACTAGTACAGCCACTATGGGAGAACAGTGTGGAGATTCTTTAAAAAACTGCAAATAGAACTGCCTTATGATCCAGCAACCCCACTGCTGGGCATACACACTGAGGAAACCAGAAGGGAAAGAGACACGGTGTACCCCAATGTTCATCGCAGCACTGTTTATAATAGCCAAGACATGGAAGCAACCTAGATGTCCATCAGCAGATGAATGGATAAGAAAGCTGTGGTACATATACACAATGGAGTATTACTCAGCCATTAAAAAGAATACATTTGAATCAGTTCTAATGAGGTGGATGAAACTGGAGCCTATTATACAGAGTGAAGTAAGCCAGAAGGAAAAACATAAATACAGTATACTAACGCATATATATGGAATTTAGAAAGATGGTAACAATAACCGGTGTACGAGACAGCAAAAGAGACACTGATGTATAGAACAGTCTTATGGACTCTGTGGGAGAGGGAGAGGGTGGGAAGATTTGGGAGAATGGCAATGAAACATGTAAAATATCATGTAGGAACGAGTTGCCAGTCCAGGTTCGATGCCATGATGCTGGATGCTTGGGGCTGGTGCACTGGGACGGCCCAGAGGGATGGTATGGGGAGGGAGGAGGGAGGAGGGTTCGGGATGGGGAACACATGTATACCTGTGGCGGATTCATTTTGATATTTGGCAAAACTAATACAATTATGTAAAGTTTAAAAATAAAATAAAATTGGAAGAATAAAAAATAAATAAATAAATAAATAAATAAAATTGCTACTTTACAATTTAATTTAGTGGCCATGCATACCTATACCAGAGCTGCTCAGAAAAAAGTTATAGCATAAACCTTTTTCAATGCGATTCTCAAATTCTTTTATCCTTCAGTTCATAAAAGTGGTAATGAGATGACTAGATACCATCACCGACTCAGTGGGCATGAATTGAGGAATTTCGGAAATAGTGTAGGACAGGGGAGGCTGGTGTGCTGCAGTTCATGGGGTCATGAAGAGTCGACACGGCTTAGTGACTGAACAGCATTGACAACATGGCTCCTAAAATTAAGACCTCTTTTTCATGTATTCCATTTACTGAAAAAAAAAATGGAAATTTCACTGTATATTTTTTAAAATTTGATGTCTTTGATATTATATAACATCTGGTATTTATTTTAACCATTTGTGTGTGTCTTTCTGTCCTTGTCTCTCTTTCTGTGTAAATATTACCATAAGTGATAAATGTTGAACATCAAGTTTAAACATAAATGTCCTGCATTGAATATCTCTCCTTACATGTGTGATTAGAGGATGAGTACTTTGTGGCCATTAGAATTGTCATTAAAGTGCAGATTAAGGATGATGGGTGAGAAATCCAGATGCAGAGCCCTGGAGATATTATCTACGTATGGAGGATTTCATCTCATGCAACTCCAGAGTTCTCCTGGTTCTCTCTTCTGATTGTCTCCTTAATGACCAATTCTTTGGATAGCTCAATAGTAAAAAAGTATATCATCACATCTGTAAAATTTTCCCTTACCAAACTGAATTGAAATGTCTTTCTCTCTCTTTTTTTTTGGTTGACATTTATGGTTGCTAAGCCTCTAATGAATATTTTGAAAACAGTCCTATGATCTCTGTGTTTGTTGTTGGTAGAAGAACACAAGGTCAACCAGTTGAATTAAATAAACTCATAAAAGGTATTCAATAGGGACTTCTTCTGGCAATCCTGTGGTTAAGATTTCTCCTTCTAATGCGAGGGGTGTAGGTTCGATCCTTGTTTAGGAGGCTAAGATCCACATGCCTTGTGGTCAAACTACCAAAAACATAATACAGAAACAGGATTATAACAAATTCAATAAAAGACTTTAAAAAATGGTCCACATAAAAAAATCTTCAAAAACAAAAGCATTCCATAACCTGTATCTGCTCCATGTGTTGTTGTGTGTCTGTGTGCATCTGTGTGTACGCACCAAGTTTCTTCTTTATTATTCATTGGCCACTGTAATAGCTCGAGGGTAGTGGGGTTTTATATAAGTTGGTATCACCAATGTCAGAATGGCATTTAGGTACAGTTTGTGTAGGACTTTAACCAAGAGCTTCCCTTGTGGGCTTCCCTGTGGCTTAGCTGGTAGATAATCGCTGAATGGGGAGACCTGGTTCGATCCCTGGGTTGGGGAGATCCCCTGGAGAGGGAAAGGCTACCCACTCCAGTATTCTGGACTGGAGAATTCCATGGACAATACAGTCCATGGGGTCACAAAGAAGTTGGACACGACTGAGTGGACTTTTACTTATTTTGTTGTTTACCAAGATACACCCTTCTTTCCCTGCCATTTTGGTAAGAGAGAAATGGGCCTGGGGGTGAAAAAAGAATTTTTTTAAAAAAATTCTCTAGGCCAGAATACTAGAGTAGGTAGTTTTTCCCTTCTTCAGGGATCTTCCCTACCCCAGGGATCGACCACCAGGTCTCCCACATTGTAGGCAGAAATCTTTACCAGCTGAGGCCACCAGGGAAGCCCAAGAATACTGGAGTGGGTAACCTATCCCTTCTCCAGCAGTTTCTTTAGGACCCAGGAATTGAACCAGGGTCTCCTGCATTGCAGGTGGATTCTTTACAGCTGAGCTATCAGAGAAGCCCAAAAAAAGATAGACTAATTCAGTTTAATTCTAGGGGCCTGGGGCAGGGGTAGGGGGATTTAAATCCAAACTTGACTTGTTCTAATTGCATTTTGTCTGATTTAGTTTTTTGTCACCCTTGTATATAACATAGGCATATTTCACCAACTTCATCATACTTAAACCACACATACACAATTGAAAGCTTAGGTAGTGCTTCTTTAATATCAGTAAGTTCTGTGATGCTCCACATGTCACACTTCTTAAAAGAAAAACTTGGGACCCTACTTATTTATTCTCCACTTTTCTTTCCTCTCTTCCCTCAAGGGCTTTGACGGATTCTAATTTTTTAACGTAGAAACCTGGTAATACTTTGAGTCTCTGCAATAACGTCTTTTGAAATGTGCTGAGGTGCTGAGGTTCCTGAATGTGCTTTGTGAGCGTGGTTTGGTGTGACTAGTTTTGGTTTTCTCGCAGCATGTTTAGCAGCGATCCCCAGCCTTTCTGGCACCAGGGACTGGTTTTGTTCCCGAGAAAGGTTTTCTAGGGGCAGGGGTTGGCGGGATGGTTTCAGGATGGTTCAAGCAGATTACATACATTGTGCCTTTCATTTCTATTATTATTACATCAGTTCCACCTCAGATCATCAGGAATTAGGTCCCAGAAGTTGGGGATCCTTGGTCTTGTTGTTGTTGCTATTAAATTGCTAAGTTGTGTCTGACTGTCCTTGACTCCATGGACTACAGCATGCCAGACTCCTGGTCTTTCACTGTCTCCCAGAGTTTGCTCAGAATCATGTTCATTGAGACAGTGGTGCTATCTAATCATCTCATCCTCTGCCACCAACTTCTTATACTTTCAATCTTTCCCAGCCCTGGTTTTACAGCATCTCTAAATGATTTCCAAGCAGTATTTTAACACGATGCACCAACAGCCAGGCAGGGTTTACTCTTTACTTTTAGAATAAATATGATTTCCCACAAGGGGCCTTTTTTCATCACCACCTGCACTTTAGGAGGTTGAAGCCAAGTAGGTGCTTCCAGAATGGGGATCTAGATGAGCAGATAGCAAAATTGTTTTCCTCCCAAAGAATCCTTTATACTTACCATAGCTTTGTAGATCTGGCTCTAGCAGCGAACAATAGCTGGGGTAAGATAATTTGGCCCTTATGGCCACTGTGGGAAGCTGAACCAGACTCACTCTTGAGGTAGGCAGTATATGAAACCCACCTGGGGATCTTGGGAAAGTCTGTCTCACACTCTCTCTGTGCTCCGTTTTGTTTAGCTTTCCCACTGCCAAGCCCCCATGAACTCAGAGGACATTCAATATTTCCAGGTTCCCCACCTGTAATGAAATAGACAAGTGCAAGAGCCCCATTAAAAGAGCTCAAGTACAATGGCCCCTCAACCATTAGGTTTAAACCAGTTGAAGACCCAGCTAACCGTCTCATCAGAGCTGGTCCCTGAACCACAAATCTGGAAGCATATTTTTCCCTCATAAATGCCATTCCAAAGATATGCTCTTTGATGTTGTCAAGTATAAATTATCAAAGGAAAACATGGTGATAGCACACGGCCCATTTTATACCCACATATCAATAAGAGAGTCTTTTACAGCAGCGTCTCTGTGGTTGGTCTCTGTCCTCTCTGTGCAAGACTGCAGAACTGTGTCCATGGACGATGCCACACCATGCTGTTGTCGTTCAGCTGTTAAGTCGTGTCAGACTCTCTCCAACCCCATGGACTGCAGCATGCCAGGCTTCTCCTGTCCTTCTCTGTCTCCCAGATTTTGCTCAGATTCATGTCCATTGCGCTGGTGATACTATCTAACCATCTCATCCTCAGCCACCCTCCTTCTTCTTTTGCCTTCAACCTTTCCCAGCCACACCGTGACTGGGGAATAACTTTGATTGAATCGCTTTTATATTTCTCAGGAAAGTTGGATATCAGAAAAGCTACCTGGAGGCCAATTTATGTGCAGATAGTCTGTTTAAAAGTGTAAGGTTTCAAGAACAATTTATAGAAATCATTAACTTTTGAAAAGGCGCCAGTTTCCTTCTCCATTAATGATATGCATAATAGTTTAATTAATGCTACTTTTATTATCACAGCTCTTTCTTTTAAATATCAAATTTCCCTCTCTAAACTGCCCTGCGCTCTCTTTAGAGGCTTGTCTGTCACTGTAAAACGCCAGCACTTCATTCCTCCTTTAGCGGCAGTGACAGGCCCACTCTTATCCTGAACTTTATCTCTTTTTCCATCCTTTATTGTACTACAAAGATCCCTTTTTTCATAGTTTACTGCTGTATCCGCTTTCCACACGTGGCAAATGATTGCCTCGGTAAAGGTATTTTCTGTTTCAATCTTACATTTTCCCAGGGAGGACAAAAGGGACAAGCTTTCTGAAGTTGGTTTCACTGAGAAAATTGTTTAGAATTGCCTCATTCCTCAGCAGATTAGCGAATGCATACAACCCCAGCTTAAGTGCTATTGTACTGCACAATTTGTCCATTATACTTTGTCCTTTCCATTTAGAAAACCCCTCACCAATTAAAGTAATACAGCCTTCCAATACCTGCTCCCAATTAAATCTGAGCTGTATTACCTGCCCTGATGCAGCTGGTCACAGAGTCCTACCACTTACCCGCATTCATTAGGGCTGTTCATTATCAAGGCAATGGTGGCAGGAATTCAAGCCCTGGCCTTTCTTTTAGGGATCACCAAAATTATCAGCTTTCCACCCGAGGCCCCAGTGAGGACAGGATTAAGGGAAAGGAGAAGGAATTCATACAGTAGCAAACTTGTATTGTTTCTGCCCCACTCCTGTCTCTAACACATCCAAGAGATACAGTCCAGGTAAAAAGAACACTCATCTTAATTAAAGGATCACTTTCCCCTCACTTTGCAGCCTGAAGCACACCCCTCCAGCCTTGTTCCCCCATCTTTCTTGCCCTCTCCCTTCAAGCCCTTTCCTTAAGACCACAGTGAGAAACTTCATGAAAGGCTTTGAAAGTGACCAAGAAGCCCACTTACTGGGAGCTCTGTCATTGAAGAGCAGGATTTTCAGGATGGACTCTGGTTTGGAGAAGTGTTATTTTTGTATCCGTGGCTTAAAATGACCCTGAAAAGGATGAAGGTATGGATGGAGCAAAGGTTCTGAAAGTTGTGATAATGCTGTGAGTGGGGTCTCCCAAATACATTTAATCTACTATGAACAATAAACACACATCTACAACTTACACCCTGTACTTTCATTTTGAAGAAGGAAATACAGTTCTTAGCTCTTTGGAAACTCCGGCAGTTCACAGTCATCATTATTAGAAAAGATAAAATCAAGTTGGGGGTGGGGGTGGATGCCACAAATGGGAAAAGATCACAGGTTAAAAGAAGGCAATGTATTTAAAAGCACTAGAGAGAAAACACAAGCTGGCTGCTAGGGTAGCAAAATTCAGGTCCTGAGACTCTTGACAAAATAAAATGTCATGAAGTCTCGATTAAGACGGGTCTGTCAGCCCTGCAGAGACCAGACCTGTAGTGTGACCCAGGCACTGGTGGTTCTCAGGGGCGGGGGTCCCAAAGCCAATTTCACTCACCTCATTTGGAGGGAAGAGACTGAGGTCCTACATCAAAATATCCTTTTAATTAAGAGATGGAATTATATATATCCTCTACTGAATTCTGGAATAATCATACATCCTTTAGTAAGTAGCATTTTTAAAGGGACTTCAGTGACCTCCGTGTCTCTAATGAGCAGGCTCTGTGGGGAAACCCTGATCCCAGGAAAAATCTGGACATTCACAAAGGAGCATATAGATGCTGGGTGGATAATCAGTGAAAATCCATCTTAAGCAATCTTGGGATCAACTTTACTATAAGTCTTTATTGTATACATACAAATCTTATCAATGAACAGCACTGTATGCATATCCATGACTTTTTTTCTTAAGGGTGGGGGAGGTTGTATATTAGTGTTTTCCTCTCAATTAACTTCCAGGCAATTTTCCCAGCTAAATGCATAACATCTTTGGCAAGATGCCAAACAAAACCTTAAGACCCAACACTAAATTCTGCACTTATACAGGGAGCTTAGATTTTCATGCGGTGAACTGGAAGCCTGCCAGCAACTCCCACTATAAACCCAGCAGTGGGAAAGCTATATTTTTTTTATCAAGAAACTCTACTTTAGATTTCCAAGACCACTTGAAAATTGCACTATTTTAATGTGCCTTTTAGACAAAATAAAAGAAAGATTTAACCTGCTATTAAATTAACCCAATTAGCTATTTATTCCATGTAACCTTACACTTTGGATGGTGTTAAATCAAATATGCTGGCAGGGAATGAATTTTTTTTTTAGTGAATTATGGAAATTACAAGATGCATTCAGACAATAATTTCTTATGCCTTTTTCCTTATCCTTTTTGCTTTCACATGATTATTAGAGTACTTCTTAAAATTTTTCCTTTTTTTAATATATGAAATGTTGTTACCCAGGATACAATCAGGCTGAGGGAGCAAGAAGGAAGGGCTGAGAAATTAGCAAGGAAAGGAAAGCTAATCAAATAGAAATGTATACAACAGTCATTGGTCGGAAGCTTGCCATCAATCCTTCAAGCTTAGCTTTTTTGGTGCATTTTTTATTTGTACGTTCCATTCAACACATGTGTTCTTCCAATAATGTGGTGCTTTTCAGAGGACTCTTAGCAGCCAGGGCTGCTCTGGGTCACAGTCAAGCTCTCTTGATGTTAAATTTAGAACCAAACTCTAGGATCTTGAGTTCATGTCCATTGGGATCCATAAGTTGAGGTAAAAAACACTTTGGAGAAACTTGTATAGTGTCTGATAAACCTCTTTCAGCACTAGAGAGCCTTTGGAAAACAGCATTTTGATGATTTAAGAGGCAATGAACCAGAAACATATGGATTAAGTTTCCCCTGGAATACTCAGGAGTTTTAAAAATTAAGAGAGAAATGCTTGGCCAAACAAATCTTACCAACCCACCGCACCCCCCCCCACCCCGCCCCCCAGAAATCGGCAAGACCGTCCAAGAGAATTTGTCAAACTCAGAGGACTCATGAGTCCTCTTTTCTTAATATGCACCATGATTATATTTCTAAAAAAATTTTTGTTTGAAATCTGGAGTTTTAAACACATCTGGAGTGGGTTCAGAGAACAGCAGTTCACATCAAAGTGATTTTGCAATTTCAAAAACAAATCATAAATCACAATGGAACAGCATTGTGAATTTGTCTACATACATTCAAGAGCCAGGCTAGTTCAGGCATGCGCAGACACACACATACACCCAGGGCAGGGGTCCCATGTCTGCTAAGCAGATCAAGGATTCTAGGAAGTGTGAGGACCGGTTAGAGAGGACTTGGGAACATAGGCACCACTTATGCAATGGATTTTAGCACCAGCTTCAACCAAACACACAGAAGACAGACAGTTGGCACCAATGGAGGGTTTAATATAAAAATATGCAGAGATGACCTTCCATGTCACCTCATTCAACTTTGTCCCTTGAAGGCTCTGAAACCTGCCTAACCACTAGCGCCATCTGGGGAGCCCAAGAACCTATTAGGAAGGTGAAAGTGTAGGTTGCTCAGCAGTGTCCGACTCTTTGCAACCCCGTGGACTGTAACCTGTCAGGCTCCTCTGTCCATAGAGTTCTCTAGGCCAAGCATACTAGGGTGGGTTACCATTTCCTTCTCCAGGGGATCTTCCAGACCCAGGGATAGAAACCAGGTTCCTGCATTGCAGGCAGATTTTTTACTATCTGAACTACTGGGGAAAGTATTGATCCCCAAAGAATTCTTCAAGGTTATTTTTTGTTTGTCAACAGCTTCTAACAATCAACTCCAAGGCTACCCGCATCTTGGACCCTCTGAAGTTTTAGCAGCATCATGAGACGCA
>NW_020191100.1:0-32693 GCF_002263795.3 Bos taurus
TCTGTTCCGCGCCGGCTCACGACTGGAGAGTATCTCAAGGCACATGAGCGGCCCAGGTGTGCTGTGGATCAGCTACGCGAGTATCAACAGATGCAGCAGGCAGGTGGTCCGCCGCCCGTTCCGGCGGTGCAGTATCAGGCATAGCCAGGCAGGTGGTGCGCGGCCTCTGGTGACCGAGTATCAAGGCAGAGTAGCAAGCGGGTCTGCGCAGGCTCAGCTGGCAAGTACAGCAATGATAGCTCAGGCAGGTGTCGTCCGCGCTCCGGTAGCGTTATTATCAAGGCAGATGAGCAGAGGTGTCACCCGCGCCCGAGGCAGAGCATCAGGCAGATGAGCAGGCAGCTAGTCACGCCGGCTACAGATGGCCGGAGCTAATCAGGCCACATGAGCAGGCAGGTGTCCCACGCGGCTCAAGCTGGCGAGTAATCCAGGCAGATGAGCAGTTTTTGCAGGTGTCTATGCCCGCCTTCCGCGTGGCGAGTATCAGGAAGCCATGAGCACAGGCACAGGTGTCCGCGCGGCTCTGGTGCGAGTATCCCCAGGCAGACTGCAAGCAGGCAGGTTGGTCACGCCGCCGCCGCTGGCGTAGTTCATCCAGCCCGCATGATGAGGCCAAGGCAGGGTGTCACGCGCCTTCAGATGGCGAGTAATCAGGCCATGAGCAGCCCGCAGCCGTTGTCAACATGCTCAGCTGGCCGAACTATCTAGGCACGATGAGCAGTCAGGTGTCACGCCTGCCCTTGCGGCTCGCGGCGGTGAGCTAAATCAGCAGATGAGCAGTGCATGGGGTCGCGCACTTGGGTGGCGAGTATCAGCAGTAATGAGCCAGGTATAAGGTGTCGCGCCGGCTCAGCCTGGCGAAGTAATCAAGGCAGATGAGGCGGGCAGAGATCGCGTGGCTCAGCTTGAGAGTATCAGGCAGATGAGCGCGGCAGGTGTCGTCGGGTATCAGCTGCGAGTACTGGCAGATGACTGGACAGTGTCGTGCGCGCTCAGCCTGGCAGGATCAGGCAGATGAGGCAGGCAGGTGTTCGCGCGGACTGCTAGTCGGTCGAAGTAATCAGGCACGAATGAAGCAGGGGACAGGTGTCCGCAGGACCTCAGCTGGCGAGTATCAGCAGATCGCAGGCAGGCAGGTGTCGCGTTCGCGGCCCCCAGGTGAGATAATCAGAGCACACATGAGCAGAGCAGGTGTCGCGGGCCTCGGCTGGTCTAGATATCAAGTCATGAGTAACAGCGCAGGTGTCGCGCAGCGCTGCGAGTATCGGCAGATACACGAGCCAGGCGCTAGGATTCCGTGGCTCAGCTCGGGATATTCAGGCAGATGAGCGGGCAGGTCTGTCGCCGGGGCTCACCTGGCGAGTATCAGGCAAATGAGCAGGCAGGTGTCCGCGGCGGCTCAGCTGGCGAGTATCAGGCAGATGAGCCGGGCAGGTATTGCGGTGGCTCAGCTGCGAGTATCTGCAGATGACATGGGCCACGGTGTGGCGCGGCTCAGCTGGCGAGTATCAGGCAGATGAGCAGGAAGGTGTGGCGGCTCCGCTGGCGAAGTCATACAAGGCAAATGAGGAGGCAGGTGGATGAGCTAGGCTCAGCTGGTGAGTACAGGCAGATGACGGGCCAGTGTGTCCGTCCGCTCGGCTCAGCATGACGAGTTATCAGATGCAAGAGAGCAGCGCAGGTGTCAGCGGGGCTGACTGGCGACTTCTAGGCAGATGAGTGGGAGTGTAGCGCGCTCACCTGGTGAGTATCAGGCAGATGAGACAGGTCAGGTGTCTCGCGGCTCGGTGGCGAGTATCAGGCAGATGAGCAGCAGGTGTCGCGCGGCTCCGTTGGGAGTATCAGGCAGATGAGCAGGCAGGTGTCGACGTGGCCTCAGCTGGGAGTATCAGGCAGATGAGCAGGACGGGTGTCGCGGGGCTCACCTGGCGAGTATCAGCAGATGAGGCAGGCAGGTTCGTCGCGCTCGGTGGGCGAGTATCAGGCAGATGAGCGGGCACGGCTGAGAGTGGCCTCCGCTGGCGAGTATCAGGCAGATGAGCAGGCAGGTGTGCGCGGCTCCGTCTGGCGGAGAGAGGCAGATGAGCCAGGCATAAGTGGTCGCCGCGCGTCTTCAGCTGGCGAGTATCAGGCAGATGAGCAGTAAGAGTGCGGCTCAGCTTGCGAGTATCAGGCAGATGAGCAGGCAGGTGTCGGCGGGCTCCGCTGCCGAGTATCAGGCAGATGAGCCGGGCAGGATGTCGCGGGGCTCAGCTGGCGAGTATCAGGCAGATAAGCGGCAGGTTTGTCGTCGGCTCAGCTGGCGAGTATCATGCAGATGATGGGGCAGGTGTGGCACGGCTCTCGCTGGCGAGTATCAGGCAGTGAACAGGAAGGTGTGGCGGGCTCGCTGGCGAGTATCAGGCAGATGAGGAGGCAGGTGTGGGGGCTCAGCTGGCGAGTACAGGCAGATGAGGCGGGCAGGCTGTCGGCGTACTTGAGAGTATCAGGCAGATGAGCAGGCAGGTGTCGCGGGGACTGACCTGGCGACTATCAGGCAGATGAGTGGCAGGTGTCGGCGGCTCACCTGGCGAGTATCAGGCAGATGAGCGGCAGGTGTCCGCCGCTCCGGTGGCGAGTATCAGGCAGATGAGCAGGGCAGTGTTTGCGCCGGCTCCGTTGGGCAGAGTATTCAGGCAGATAGAGCAGGCAGGTGATCGCGGGGCTCACCTGGCGAGATAAAGCAGATGAGCAGGCAGGGTTCCTCGCAGCTCACGGTGGGCGAGTAATCAGGCAGATGAGCAGGCCGGTGTCGCGGGGCTCATCTAGCGAGTACTCAGGACCAGAGTGAGCAGGCAGGGTTCTCGCCGCTCGGTGGCGAGTATCAGGCAGATGAGCACGGCAGGTGTTGGAGATGGCTTCAGTGGGCGAGTAATCAGGCAGATGCCGCAAGGCCGGTGTCGCGGGGCTCACCCTGGCGACGTACTCAGACAGTATGCGAGCAGTGGCCAGGGTCACTCGTCGCCGCTCCCGTGGTGAGCATATCAGGCAGATGAGCAGCAGGTGTGAGGTGGCTCAGCTGGCGAGTATCAGGCAGATGAGCAGCGCAGGTATGCAGCGGCCTCCCGTGGCGATTATCAGGCAGATGAGCAGGCATGTGTGCGCGGCCTCACTGGCGAGTATCAGGCAGATGAGAGTAAGATGTACAGCGGCTTCAGCTTGCGAGTATCAGGCAGATGAGCAGCGCAGGTGTCGCGTGGCTCGCTGCGGTATACAGGCAGATGAAGTAGGCAGGTGTCGCGGGGCTCAGCTGGGGAGTAACAAGCAATGAGCAGGCAGGTGTCGGCGCAGCTCACCTGTCGAGTAATCAGGCAGATGAGCAGCAAGGTGTCGCGTGGCCAGCTGGCGAGGATCAGGAAGATGAGCGGGCAGGTGTCGTGGGCTCAGCTGGCGAGTATAAGGCTGATGAGTGGGCAGGTGTCGTGCGCGCTCAGCTGGCGAGGATCAGGCAGATGAGCAAGGCAGGTGTCGCGGCGGCTGAGCTGGAGTATCAGGCCGAATAATGAGCCAGGGAGACGCATTTGCGTGGTCAGCTGGAGCCAGTATCACGAGCAGATGAGCGGGGCGAGGTGTCGCGGGGCTCAGCTGGCGAGTACACAGGCAGATGAGCGGGCAGGTGCTCCGCGCGGCTCAGCTGGCGAGTACCAGGCAGATGAGCGGGAAAGGATTCGCGTGGCTCAGCTGGCGAGTATCAGGCAGAATGAGCAGGCAGTTCGCGGGGCTGACCTGGCGACTATCAGGCAGATGAAGGGCAGGTGGTCGCCGGCTCACCTGCGAGTTATCAGGCAGATGAGCAAGGGCAGGTGTCTCGGCGCTCCGGCTGACGGCGAGTATCAGCCAGATGAGCAGGCAGTGTCGCGTGGCTCACTAGAGTATCAGGCAGATGAGCAGGCAGGTGTCGCGGGGCTCACCTGGCGACTATCAAGGGCAGAGTGAGCAAGGCAGGTGTCACGCTCGGCAGCCGGCTGAGTATCAGGCAGAAATGCCCAGCAGCAGGTGTTCGCCGTGTCCCACTCCGCGTGCGAGTAATCAGGCAGATGAGCATTCAGGTGTCAGCCGCGCCGACTGGCGAGTATCCAGGCTGATAGCCGCAGTGTCCGCGCTCAGATGGCGAGTATCAGGACACATGAGCAGGCAGGTGTCAACTGGCTCAGCTGGCGAGTATCAGGCAGATGAGCAGTCAGGTGTCGCGCGGCTCCGGCGGTGAGTATCAGGCCAGTGAGCAGGCAGGTGTCGCGCGGCTCCAGCTGCGAGTATCAGGCAGATGAATGGGCAGTGTGGCACTGCTCAGCTGGCGAGTATGAGGCAAGCATGAGCCGGCAAGGTGTCGCGTGGCTTCAGCTTGAGAGTATCAGGCAGATGAGCAGGCAGGTTGGTCGCGGGGCACCTCCTGGCGATATCAGGCAGAAGGCACGGGCAGGTGTCCCCGGCTCACTGGCGATTATCAGGCCAGATGAGCAGGCAATTGTCACGCGCGCTCGCTGGCCGAGTATCAGGCAGATGAGCGAGCAGTGTACAGTGCGGATCAGATGGGAGTAGCAGCGAGAGCGCAGGTGTCGCGCGGCTCAGCTGGCGAGTATCAGGCAGATGAGCGGGCAGGTGTCGCGCGGCTCAGCTGGCGAGTATCGGCAGATGATGGCGGGCAGGTGTCGGTGCTCAGCTGGCGAGTATCAGGAGATGAGGGGCAGGTGTCGCGGCTCAGCTGGCGAGTATCAGGCAGATGAGCAGGAGCGTTTCGCGCGGCTCAGATGGCGAGTATCACAGGCACATGAGCAGGCAGGTGTCGCAGTGCTCAGCTGGCGAGTATCAAGGCAGATGAGCGGCAGGTGTCGCGCGGATCAGCTGGCGAGTAACAGGCAGAATGAGCGGGCCTGTGTCGCGCGGCTCAGCTGGCGAGCTATCAGGCAGATGAGCAGGCAGGTTTTCGCGCGGCTCAGTCGGCGAGTATCAGGCAATGAGCAGGCAGGTGTCCCCGAGTGGCTCAGCTGGCGAGTTTAATCAGATCAGATAGCAGGCAGGTGTCGCCGCCGATTCCGAGCGGTGACTATATCAGCGCAATGAGCGGGCAGGTGTCGCGCCGGGCTGGTGGGAGTATACAGGCAATGTAGCAGGCAGTGTCGCGCGCTCAGTCTGGCGAGTATCAAGGCAGATGAGCAGGCAGTGTCGCGCGGGCTTCGGTGGCGATTTATCAGGCAGATGAGCAGGCAGGTGTCACGCCGCGCCGATGGCGAGTATCAGGCACATGCAGGCCGGTGAGCACGGGCTCAGTGGCGAGTAATCAGGCACATGAGGCAGTGCCAGGTGTCGCGCGCGCTCAGCTGGCGGTATCGCAGATGAGCAAGGCCAGTGTCGCGCTCCGTGGCGAGTATCAGCAAGATGAGCAGGCAGGTGTCGCGCGGCTCTGCGTCGGGAGTATCAGGCAGTATGAGCAGCAGTGTCACGCGGCCGCGCTGGCGAGTAATCAGGCAGATGAGCAGGCAAGGTGTCAACTGGCTCAGCTGGCGAGTATCAGGCAGAATGAGCAGGTCAGGCTAGGTCGCGCGGCTACACTCGGCGGTAGTATCAGGCAGTGAGCGGCAGGTGTCGCGCGGCTCTGGTGGCGATATAGGCACGATGAGCAGGCAGGTGTCCGCGGCTCAGCTGGCGATATCAGGCAGATGAAGCGGCAGCGGTATCGCGTGGCTCAGCTAGTCGGAGTATCAGGCAGATGACGCGGAGCAGGTGTCGCGCGGCTCACCTGGCGAGTATCAGGCAGATGAGTCAGGCAGGTGTCATCGCGCTTCGCGGTGCGCGAGTATCAGGCAGATGAGCAGGCAGGTGTCGCGGGGCTCAGCTTGGCGGAGTATCAGGCAGATAGAAGCGGCGAGGTTCGCGTGGCGTCAGCTTGGAAGTATCAGCACAGATGAGCAGGCAGGTGTCCCAGGCTCACGTGGCGAGACATCAGCGCAGATGAAGCAGGCAAGGCTGTCGCCGCGCTCCGGTGCGAGTATCAGGAAGATGAGCAGGCAGGTTGTCGCGCGGCTCGGTGCGAGTATCAGGCAGATGAGCAGGCAGGTGTCGAGGGCTCAGCTGGCGAGTATCAGGCAGATGAACAGGCAGGTGTCGCGCGGCTCAGCTGGCGAGTATCAGCAAATGAGCGGCAGGGGTGCGGGGCTCGCTGGCGATATCAGGCAGATGAGCGGAGCAGGTGTCGCGAGGCCACAGCTGGCGAGTATACAGGGCAGATGAAGCAGCGCAGGTGTCGCGCGGGCTCAAAGCTGGCGAGTATCAGCAATGAGCGCGCAGGTTGCGGGCTCAGCTGGCGATTATCAGCGCAGATGAAAGGCAGTGTCGCGCGGCTCAGCTGGCGAGTATCAGGCAGATGAGCGGGAGCAGATTGCCGCGTGGCTCAGCTGAGTATCAGCAGATGAGCACAGGTGCTCGGGGCTCAGCTGGCGATATCAGAGCAGAGGAGCGGGCAGGTTGTCGCGCGGCTCAGCTTGGCGAGTATCAGGCGATGAGCAGGCAGGTGTCTTGCGCTCCTGTGGGAGTATCAGGCCAGATGAGCAGGGCAGGTGCTCGCACGGCTCCGGTGCGAGTATCAGGCAGAATGAGAGGCAGGTGTCCGCAGCGCCGACTGCGCGAGTATCAGGCAGATGAGCAGGCAGGTGTCGCGCGGCTCAGATGGCGGAGTATCAGGCAATGAGCAGCGAGCATGTCACCTGCGCTCAGCTGGCCCAGTATCAGGCAGATGAGCAGCAGGTGTCCGCGGCTCACGAGCGTGAGTATCAGGCAGATGAGCAGTCAAGGTGTGCGCGTGCGTCCTGGTGCGAGTATCAGGCAGATGAGCAGGCAGGTCGCGCGGCTTCAGCGTGGAGTATCAGGCCAGATGAGCAGGCGAGTCTGTCACGCGTGCTCAAAGCTGCGGTATCACGCAGATGAGCGGCGCAGGTGTCCGCCGCGGCTCAGCTGGCGAGTATCAGGCAGATGATGGGGCAGGTGTCGCCGGCTCGTCTGGCGAAGATCAGGCAGCATGCAAAGGGCACGCGTGTCGCGCAGGCTGAGCTGGCGAGTAATCAGGCAGATGAGGCGAGGTGTGCGCTGCCTTCAAGCTGCAGAGTATCAGGCAGATGAGCAGGCAGGTTCCGCGGGCTCACCTGGCGATATCAGGCAGATGGCAGCGGGCAGTGGTCCTCGCGCGCCTGCAGCTGGCCGATTATCAGGCAGATGAGCGGCAGGTGTCGGTGGGCTCAGCTGGCGAGGATCAGGAACAGACTGAGCGGGCCACGCGTGTCGCGCTGACTCAGCTGGCGGAGTATCAGGCCCTGCTTAAGTGGGCAGGATGTGCCGAGCGGCTCGAGCTGGCGAGTATCAGGCAGATGAGCGGCAGCGTACTCGCGGAGGCTAGCTGGCACGAGTATACAGGCAGACTGAGCAGCAGGTGTCTGCGCACTCAGCTGGCGATATCAGGCAGATGACGGCGGGCAGGAATTCGGCGTGGCGCTCAGCTGTAATAGGCAGTATGCGCAGGCAGATGAATGCAAGTGCAGGCAGGTGTCGCTGCGCGGCTCAGCTTCAGTGACCGATATCAGGCAGAGATGCGGCAGGTGTCGCGGCTCAGCTGGCGAGTATCAGCGATGGAGCAGGCACGGTGTCGATTGCACGGCTCGCGGTGGGAGCCTATCAGCAGAGAGAGCAGGCAGGTTGTCGCGCGCTCCCTGGCCGAGTCACCACGCAGATGAGCGGAGGTGTCCGCGGCTCAGCTGGCGAGTATCAGGCAGATGAGCAGGGCAGGTGTCGCGCGCTCAGCTGGCCGAGTATCAGGCACATGAGCAGGCAGCACGCTGATCAACAGGCTCGGCCACTGGCGATGTATCAGGCAGATGAGCAGCCAGGTGTCAAGCGCTCCGGCGAGTGGCACCAGGCAGATGACCAGGCGGTGCCGCGCGCCTCTGGTGGGAGTATCAAGGCAGATGAGCAGGCAGGTGTGCGGCAGCTCAGCTGGCGAGTATCAGGGCAGACTGAGCTGGGCAGAGCGTATCCGCGTGGCGGTCAGAACTGGCACGAGTAATCAGGCAGATGAGCGGCACGGTGTCGCGCGGCTCAGCTGGCATTATCAGGCAGATAGAATGGGCAGGGTGGCCGCGGCTCAGCTGGCGAGGATCAGGCAGATGCAAAGGGCAGGTGGTCGCGCGCCCTCAGCTGGCGAGTATCAGCGCAGATGAATGGGCCAGGCTGTGGCGCGCGCGCTCTGAGAGTATCAGCAGATAGCAGGCAGGTGTCGGGCTCAATCGGCGATACAAGGCAAGGAGCGGCAGTGTCCCGCTCAGCTATATCAGGCAGATGAGCGGCAGGTAATCTGTCACGCCTGGCCACGTGGCGAGCAGTATCAGGCACATGAGCAGGATTCAGGCTGTCGGGGCATCAGCTGCGAGTATCAGGCAGATGAAGGGCAGGTGGCCGGCTGCAGCTGGCGAGGAATCACGCAGATGAGCAGGCAGGTGTCGCGGCTCAGCCTGGTCGAGTATCCAGGCAGATGAGCAGGCAGGTGTCCCGCGCGGCTCAGCTGGGGAGTATTCAGTGCAGTATTGAGCAGGCGCAGGTGTCGCGCGGCTCAGCTGGCGCAGTATCAGGCAGACTGACGGGCAGGTGTCCGCGCTCAGCTTCGCGAGTATCAGGCAGATGAGCGGCAGGCTGTCCGGGCTGCTCAGCTCGGCGAGTTATCAAGGTAACTTCAGCTCCGCAGGTGAGCAGTCAGGTGTCCCCGGCTCAGCTGGCCGAGTATCAGGCAGCGATGGAGCAGGCAGGTGTCGACGGCTCAGCTGCGAATATCAGGCAGATGAGCAGGCCAAGGTGTCCCGGTGCCTCACCTGAGCGACGTCATCAGGAACGAGCCAGGCAGAGTTGTCTCCCGGGTTCAGCTGTCGAGCGACTCAGGCCAATTGACTGCAGTAAGGGTGTCCGCAGTTGACACAGCTTGGCGAGTATCAGGCAGAATGGCAGCAGGCACGGCGTGTCGCGTGCGCTCAGCTGTGCCGAGATCCAGCAGATGAGCAGTCGGTGTCGCCGGGGCCTTCAGCTGGAGGTGTAACAAGCAGATGAGCAGGCAGAGCTCGTCGCGCAGCTCAACCTTGTCGCAGTACAGGCAGGTATGAGCAGACGCAGCGTTGAGCGGGACTCAGCGGGGAGTATCAAGGCAGATTGAGCAGGCAAAGGGGTTCGCGTGGGGCTCAGGGCCTGGCGGAAGGGGATTCCAGCGAAGATGAGCGGGGCAGCGATTCGAGTGGCTCAGCTTTGAGAGTATCCAGGCAGATGAGCGGGCAGCGGTCTCGCGCGGCCTCAGCTGGCGAGCTATCCAGTCTGCCATGAGCGGGCAGTGTCGCGCCGCTACAGCTGAGCCGAAGTATCAGGCAGGATGAGCCAGGCAGAATGTCGCCGCGGCTCAGGGCTCTGGCGAGTAATCAGGGCAAGATCGAGCGGCAGCCTGCCTGCTCATCTGCCTGATACTCGCCAGCTGAGCCGCGCGACACCTGCCCGCTCATCTGCCTGTTACTCGCCAGCTGAGCCCCGCGACACCTGCCCGCTCATCTGCCTGATACTCTCAAGCTGAGCCACGCGAATCCTGCCCGCTCATCTGCCTGATACTCGCCAGCTGAGCCGCGCGACATCTGCCTGCTCATCTGCCTGATACTCGCCAGCTGAGCCGCGCGACACCTGCCCGCTCATCAGACTGATACTCGCCAGCTGAGCCGCGCGACACCTGCCCGCTCATCTGCCTGATACTCTCAAGCTGAGCCACGCGAATCCTGCCCGCTCATCTTCCTGATCCTCGCCAGCTGAGCCACGCGACACCTGCCTGCTCATCTGCCTGATACTCCCCAGCTGAGTCCCGCCACACCTGCCTGCTCATCTGCCTGATACTCGACAGGTGAGCTGCGCGACACCTGCCTGCTCATCTGCTTGTTACACTCCAGCTGAGCCCCGCGACACCTGCCTGCTCATCTGCCTGATACTCGCCAGCTGAGCCACGCGACACCTGCCTGCTCATCTGCCTGATACTCGCAAGCTGTACCGCGCGACACCTTACTGCTCATCTGCCTGATACTCGACAGCTGAGCCGCGGGACACCTGCCGGCTCATCTACCTGATACTCGCCAGCTGAGCATCTCGACACCTGCCCGCTCATCTGCCTGATACTCGCCAGCTGAGCCGCGTGACACCTGCCCGCTCATCTGCCTGATACTCGCCAGCTGAGCCGCGCGACACCTGCCCGCTCAACTGCCTGATACTCGCCAGCTGAGCCGCGCGACACCTGCCCGCTCATCTGCCTGATACTCGCCAGCTGAGCCGCGCGACACCTGCCCGCTCATCTGCCTGATCCTCGCCAGCTGAGCCGCGCCACACCTGCCCATTCATCTGCCTGATACTCGCCAGCTGAGCCGCGCGACACCTGCCCGCTCATCTGCCTGATACTCGCCAGATGATCCACGCGATACCTGCCTGCTCATCTGCTTGATACTCGCCAGCTGAGCCGCGCGACACCTGCCTGCTCATCTGCCTGATACTCACCAGCAGAGCCGCGCCACACCTGCCTGCTCATCTGCCTGATACTCGCCAGCTGAGCCACTCGACACCTGCCTGCTCATGTGCCTGATACTCGCCAGTGGCGCGGCGTGACAATTGCCTGCTCATCTGCCTGATAATCGCCAGCTGAGCCACGGGACACCTGCCCGCTCCTCTGCCTGATAGTCGCCAGGTGAGCCCCGCGACACCTGCCTGCTCATCTGCCTGATACTCTCAAGCTGAGCCGCGCCACACCTGCCCATTCATCTGCCTGATACTCGCCAGCTGAGCCGCGCGACACCTGCCCTTTCATCTGCCTGATCCTCGCCAGCTGAGAAGCGCCACACCTGCCCATTCATCTGCCTGATACTCGCCAGCTGAGCCGCGCCACACCTGCCCGCTCATCTGCCTGATCCTCGCCAGCTGAGCCACGCGATACCTGCCCGCTCATCTGCCTGATACTCGCCAGCTGAGCCGCGCGACACCTGCCTGCTCATCTGCCTGATACTCGCCACCAGAGCTGCGCGACACCTGCCTGCTCATCTGCCTGATACTCACCGCCGGAGCCGCGCGACACCTGACTGCTCATCTGCCTGATACTCGCCAGCTGAGCCAGTTGACATCTGCCTGCTCATGTGCCTGATACTCGCCATCTGAGCCGCGTGACACCTGCCTGCTCATCTGCCTGATACTCGCCAGCGGCGCGGCGTGACACCTGCCTGCTCATCTTCCTGATACTCGCCACCGGAGCGGCAAGACACCTGCCTGCTCATCGGCCTGATACTCGCCAGCTGAGCCGCGCGAGAACTGCCCGCTCCTCTGCCTGATAGTCGCCAGGTGAGCCCCACGACACCTGCCTGCTCATCTGCCTGATACTCTTAAGCTGAGCCGCGCGACACCTGCCCGCTCATCTTCCTGATCCTCGCCAGCTGAGCCACGCGACACCTGCCTGCTCATCTGCCTGATACTCGCCAGCTGAGCCCTGCCACACCTGCCTGCTTATCTGCCTGATACTCGACAGGTGAGCTGCGTGACACCTGCCTGCTCATCTGCTTGTTACTCTCCAGCTGAACCCCGCGACACCTGCCTGCTCATCTGCCTGATACTCGACAGCTGAGCCGCGCGACACCTGCCTGTTCATCTGCCTGATAATCGCCAGCTGAGCCCCGCAACCCCTGCCCGCTCATTTGCGTGATACTCGCCAGCTGAGCCGCGCGACACCTGCCTGCTCATCTGCCTGATACTCGCCAGCTGTGCCTCGCGACACCTGCCCGCTCATCTGCCTGATAATCGCCAGCTGAGCCCCGCAACCCCTGCCCGCTCATTTGCTTGATACTCGCCAGCTGAGCCGCGCGACACCTGCCTGTTCATCTGCCTGATACTCGCCAGCTGAGCCACTCGACACCTGCCTGCTCATCTGCCTGATACTCGCCACCGGAGCGGCGAGACACCTGCCTGCTCATCTGCCTGATACTCGCCAGGTGAGCCCTGTGACACCTGCCTGCTCATCTGCCTGATACTCTCAAGCTGAGCCACGCGAATCCTGCCCGCTCATCTGCCTGATACTCGCCAGCTGAGCCACTCGACACCTGCCTGCTCATCTGCCTGATACTCGCCACCGGAGCGGCGAGACACCTGCCCGCTCATCTGCCTGATACTCGACAGCTGAGCCACGCGATACCTGCCCGCTCATCTGCCTGATAATCGCCAGCTGAGCCGCGTGACACCTGCCTGCTCATCTGCCTGATACTCGCCACCAGAGCCGCGCGACACCTGCCTGCTCATCTGCCTGATACTTACCGCCGGAGCCGCGCGACACCTGACTGCTCATCTGCCTGATACTCGCCAGCTGAGCCAGTTGACACCTGCCTGCTCATCTGCCTGATACTCGCCAGCGGCGCGGCGTGACACCTGCCTGCTCATCTGCCTGATAGTCACCACCAGAGCCGCGCGACACCTGCCTGCTCATCTTCCTGATACTCGCCACCGGAGCGGCAAGACACCTGCCTGCTCATCTGCCTGATACTCGCCAGCTGAGCCGCGCGACACCTGCCTGCTCATGTGCCTGATACTCGCCATCTGAGCCGCGTGACACCGGCATGCTCATCTGCCTGATACTCGCCATCGGCGCGGCGTGACACCTGCCTGCTCATCTGCCTGATAATCGCCACCGGAGCCGCGCGACACCTGCCTGCTCATCTGCCTGATACTCGCCAGCTGAGCTGCGCGACACCTGCCTGCTACTCTGCCTGATACTCACCACCAGAGCCGCGCGACACCTGCCTGCTCATTTGCCTGATACTCACCGCCGGAACGGCGCGACACCTGCCTGCTCATCTGTCTGATACTCGCCAGCTGAGCCACTCGACACCTGCCTGCTCATGTGCCTGATACTCGCCATCTGAGCCGCGCGAAACCTGCCTGCTCATCTGCCTGATACTCGCCAGCTGAGCCGCGCGACACAGGCCCGCTCATCTGCCTGTTACTCGCCAGCTGATCCCCGCGACACCTGCCCGCTCATCTGCCTGATACTCTCAAGCTGAGCCACGCGAATCCTGCCCGCTCATCTGCCTGATCCTCGCCAGCTGAGCCGCGCCACACCTGCCCATTCATCTGCCTGATACTCGCCAGCTGAGCCGCGCGACACCTGCCCGTTCATCTGCCTGATACTCGCCAGCTGAGCCACGCGATACCTGCCCGCTCATCTACCTGATACTCGCCACCAGAGCCGCACGACACCTGCCTGCTCATCTGCCTGATACTCGCCAGATGAGCCGCGCGACACCTGACTGCTCATCTGCCTGATACTCGCCAGCTGAGCCGCGCGACACCTGCCTGCTCATCTGCCTGATACTCGCCAGCTGAGCCGCGCGACACCTGACTGCTCATCTGCCTGATACTCGCCAGCTGATCCAGTTGACACCTGCCTGCTCATCTGCCTGATACTCGCCAGCGGCGCGGCGTGACACCTGCCTGCTCATCTGCCTGATACTCGCCACCGGAGCGGCAAGACACCTGCCTGCTCATCTGCCTGATACTCGCCAGCTGAGCCGCGCAACACCTGCCTGCTCATGTGCCTGATACTCGCCATCTGAGCCGCGCGACACCTGACTGCTCATCTGCCTGATACTCGCCAGCTGATCCAGTTGACACCTGCCTGCTCATCTGCCTGATACTCGCCAGCTGAGCCACGCCACACCTGCCTGCTCATCTGCCTGATACTCGCCAGCGGCGCGGCGTGCCACCTGCCTGCTCATCTGCCTGATACTCGCCACCAGAGCCACGCGACACCTGCCTGCTCATCTGCCTGATACTCGCCAGCTGAGCCGCGCGACACCTGCCTGCTCATCTGCCTGATACTCGCCAGCTGAGCCGCGCGACACCTGCCTGCTCATCTGCCTGATACTCGCCACCAGAGCCACGCGACACCTGCCTGCTCATCTGCCTGATACTCGCCACCAGAGCCACGCGACACCTGCCTGCTCATCTGCCTGATACTCGCCAGCTGATCCAGTTGACACCTGCCTGCTCATCTGCCTGATACTCGCCAGCGGCGCGGCGTGACACCTGCCTGCTCATCTGCCTGATACTCGCCACCAGAGCCACGCGACACCTGCCTGCTCATCTGCCTGATACTCGCCAGCTGAGCCGCGCGACACCTGCCTGCTCATCTGCCTGATACTCGCCAGCTGAGCCGCGCGACACCTGACTGCTCATCTGCCTGATACTCGCCAGCTGATCCAGTTGACACCTGCCTGCTCATCTGCCTGATACTCGCCAGCGGCGCGGCGTGACACCTGCCTGCTCATCTGCCTGATACTCGCCACCAGAGCCACGCGACACCTGCCTGCTCATCTTCCTGATACTCGCCACCGGAGCGGCAAGACACCTGCCTGCTCATCTGCCTGATACTCGCCAGCTGAGCCGCGCGACACCTGCCTGCTCATATGCCTGATACTCGCCATCGGCTCGGCGTGACACCTGCCTGCTCATCTGCCTGATAATCGCCAGCTGAGCCGCGCCACACCTGCCTGCTCATCTGCCTGATACTCGCCAGCTGAGCTGTGCGACACCTGCCTGCTACTCTGCCTGATACTCGCCACCAGAGCCGCGCGACACCTGCCTGCTCATTTGCCTGATACTCGCCAGCTGAGCCACGCGACACCTGCCCGCTCATCTGCCTGTTACTCGCCAGCTGAGTCCCGCGACACCTGCCCGCTCATCTGCCTGATACTCTCAAGCTGAGCCACGCGAATCCTGCCCGCTCATCTGCCTGATACTCGCCAGCTGAGCCGCGCGACACCTGCCGGCTCATCTGCCAGATACTCGCCAGCTCAGCCCCGCAATACCTGCCTGCTCATCTGCCTGATACTCGCCAGCTGAGCCGCGCGACACCTGCCCGCTCATCAGACTGATACTCACCAGCTGAGCCGCGCGACACCTGCCCGCTCATCTTCCTGATCCTCGCCAGCTGAGCCACGCGACACCTGCCTGCTCATCTGCCTGATACTCCCCAGCTGAGTCCCGTCACACCCGCCTGATCATCTGCCTGATACTCGACAGGTGAGCTGCGCGACACCTGCCTGCTCATCTGCTTGTTACACTCCAGCTGAGCCCCGCGACACCTGCCTGCTCATCTGCCTGATACTCGCCAGCTGAGCCACGCGACACCTGCCTGCTCATCTGCCTGATACTCACAAGCTGTACCGCGCGACACCTTACTGCTCATCTGCCTGATACTCGAGAACTGAGCCCCGTGACACCTGTCTGTTCATTTGCCTGATACTCGCCAGGTGAGCCCCGGGACACCTGCCTGCTCATCTGCCTGATATTCGCAAGCTGAGCCACTCGACACCTGCCTGCTCATCTGCCTGATACTCGCCAGCTGAGCCGCGGGACACCTGCCCGCTCATCTACCTGATACTCGCCAGCTGAGCATCTCGACACGTGACTGCTCATCTGCCTGATACTCGCCAGCTGATCCAGTTGACACCTGCCTGCTCATCTGCCTGATACTCGCCAGCGGCGCGGCGTGACACCTGCCTGCTCATCTGCCTGATACTCGCCACCAGAGCCACGCGAAACCTGCCTGCTCATCTTCCTGATACTCGCCACCGGAGCGGCAAGACACCTGCCTGCTCATCTGCCTGATCCTCGCCAGCTGAGCCGCGCAACACCTGCCTGCTCATGTGCCTGATACTCGCCATCTGAGCCGCGCGACACCTGACTGCTCATCTGCCTGATACTCGCCAGCTGATCCAGTTGACACCTGCCTGCTCATCTGCCTGATACTCGCCAGCTGAGCCGCGCGACACCTGCCTGCTCATCTGCCTGATACTCGCCAGCGGCGCGGCGTGCCACCTGCCTGCTCATCTGCCTGATACTCGCCACCAGAGCCACGTGACACCTGCCTGCTCATCTGCCTGATACTCGCCAGCTGAGCCGCGCGACACCTGCCTGCTCATCTGCCTGATACTCGCCAGCTGAGCCGCGCGACACCTGCCTGCTCATCTGCCTGATACTCGCCACCAGAGCCACGCGACACCTGCCTGCTCATCTGCCTGATACTCGCCACCAGAGCCACGCGACACCTGCCTGCTCATCTGCCTGATACTCGCCAGCTGATCCAGTTGACACCTGCCTGCTCATCTGCCTGATACTCGCCAGCGGCGCGGCGTGACACCTGCCTGCTCATCTGCCTGATACTCGCCACCAGAGCCACGCGACACCTGCCTGCTCATCTGCCTGATACTCGCCAGCTGAGCCGCGCGACACCTGCCTGCTCATCTGCCTGATACTCGCCAGCTGAGCCGCGCGACACCTGACTGCTCATCTGCCTGATACTCGCCAGCTGATCCAGTTGACACCTGCCTGCTCATCTGCCTGATACTCGCCAGCGGCGCGGCGTGACACCTGCCTGCTCATCTGCCTGATACTCGCCACCAGAGCCACGCGACACCTGCCTGCTCATCTTCCTGATACTCGCCACCGGAGCGGCAAGACACCTGCCTGCTCATCTGCCTGATACTCGCCAGCTGAGCCGCGCGACACCTGCCTGCTCATATGCCTGATACTCGCCATCGGCTCGGCGTGACACCTGCCTGCTCATCTGCCTGATAATCGCCAGCTGAGCCGCGCCACACCTGCCTGCTCATCTGCCTGATACTCGCCAGCTGAGCTGTGCGACACCTGCCTGCTACTCTGCCTGATACTCGCCACCAGAGCCGCGCGACACCTGCCTGCTCATTTGCCTGATACTCGCCAGCTGAGCCGCGCGACACCTGCCCGCTCATCTGCCTGTTACTCGCCAGCTGAGTCCCGCGACACCTGCCCGCTCATCTGCCTGATACTCTCAAGCTGAGCCACGCGAATCCTGCCCGCTCATCTGCCTGATACTCGCCAGCTGAGCCGCGCGACACCTGCCGGCTCATCTGCCAGATACTCGCCAGCTCAGCCCCGCAATACCTGCCCGCTCATCTGCCTGATACTCGCCAGCTGAGCCGCGCGACACCTGCCCGCTCATCAGACTGATACTCACCAGCTGAGCCGCGCGACACCTGCCCGCTCATCTTCCTGATCCTCGCCAGCTGAGCCACGCGACACCTGCCTGCTCATCTGCCTGATACTCCCCAGCTGAGTCCCGTCACACCCGCCTGATCATCTGCCTGATACTCGACAGGTGAGCTGCGCGACACCTGCCTGCTCATCTGCTTGTTACACTCCAGCTGAGCCCCGCGACACCTGCCTGCTCATCTGCCTGATACTCGCCAGCTGAGCCACGCGACACCTGCCTGCTCATCTGCCTGATACTCACAAGCTGTACCGCGCGACACCTTACTGCTCATCTGCCTGATACTCGAGAGCTGAGCCCCGTGACACCTGTCTGCTCATTTGCCTGATACTCGCCAGGTGAGCCCCGGGACACCTGCCTGCTCATCTGCCTGATATTCGCAAGCTGAGCCACTCGACACCTGCCTGCTCATCTGCCTGATACTCGCCAGCTGAGCCGCGGGACACCTGCCCGCTCATCTACCTGATACTCGCCAGCTGAGCATCTCGACACCTGCCCGCTCATCTGCCTGATACTCGCCAGCTGAGCCGCGCGACACCTGCCCGCTCATCTGCCTGATACTCGCCAGCTGAGCCGCGCGACACCTGCCCGCTCAACTGCCTGATACTCGCCAGCTGAGCCGCGCGACACCTGCCCGCTCATTTGCCTTATATTCGCCAGCTGAGCCACGCGACACCTGCCCGCTCATCTGCCTGATCCTTGCCAGCTGAGCCGCGCCACATCTGCCCATTCATCTGCCTGATACTCGCCAGCTGAGCCGCGCGACACCTGCCCGCTCATCTGCCTGATACTCGCCAGCTGAGCCCCGCGATACCTGCCCGCTCATCTGCCTGATACTCGCCAGCTGAGCCGCGCGACACCTGCCTGCTCATCTGCCTGATACTCACCAGCAGAGCCGCGCGACACCTGCCTGCTCATCTGCCTGATACTCACCGCCGGACCCGCGCGACACCTGACTGCTCATCTGCCTGATACTCGCCAGCTGAGCAAGTTGACACCTGCCTGCTCATGTGCCTGATACTCGCCATCTGATCCGCGTGACACCTGCCTGCTCATCTGCCTGATACTCGCCAGCGGCGCGGCGTGACAATTGCCTGCTCATCTGCCTGATAATCGCCAGCTGAGCCGCGGGACACCTGCCCGCTCCTCTGCCTGATAGTCGCCAGGTGAGCCCCGCGACACCTGCCGGCTCATCTGCCTGATACTCGCCAGCTGAGCCGCGCCACACCTGCCCATTCATCTGCCTGATACTCGCCAGCTGAGCCGCGCGACACCTGCCTGCTCATCTGCCTGATACTCGCCACCAGAGCCACGCGACACCTGCCTGCTCATCTGCCTGATACTCACCGCCGGAGCCGCGCGACACCTGACTGGTCATCTGCCTGATACTCGCTATCTGAGCCGCGTGACACCTGCCTGCTCATCTGCCTGATACTCGCCAGTGGCGCGGCGTGACACCTGCCTGCTCATGTGCCTGATACTCGCCTCCGGAGCGGCGAGACACCTGCCTGCTCATCTGCCTGATACTCCCCAGCTGAGTCCCGTCACACCCGCCTGCTCATCTGCCTGATACTCGACAGGTGAGCTGCGCGACACCTGCCTGCTCATCTGCCTGATACTCCCCAGCTGAGTCCCGTCACACCCGCCTGCTCATCTGCCTGTTACTCGCCAGCTGAGCCCCGCGACACCTGCCTCCTCATCTGCCTGATACTCGCCAGCGGAGCCCCGCCACACCTTCCTGCTCATCTGCCTGATACTCGCCAGCTGAGCCGTGCCACACCTGCCCATTCATCTGCATGATACTCGCCAGCTGAGCCACGCAATACCTGCCCGCTCATCTGCCTGATACTCGCCAGCTGAGCCCCGCGACACCTGCCTGCTCATTTGCCTGATACTCGCCAGGTGAGCCCCGGGACACCTGCCTGCTCATCTGCCTGATATTCCCTAGCTGAGCCACTCGACACCTGCCCGCTCATCTACCTGATACGCGCCAGCTGAGCATCTCGACACCTGCCCGCTCATCTGCCTGATACTCGCCAGCTGAGCCGCGCGACACCTGCCCGCTCATCTGCCTGATACTCGGCAGCTGAGCCGCGCGACACCTGCACGCTCAACTGCCTGATACTCGCCAGCTGAGCCGCGCGACACCTGCCCGCTCATCTGCCTGATACTCGCCAGCTGAGCCGCGCGACACCTGCCCGTTCATCTGCCTGATACTCGCCAGCTGAGCCTCGCGACACCTGCCCGTTCATCTGCCTGATACTCGCCAGCTGAGCCTCGCAACACCTGCCCGCTCATCTGCCTGATACTCGCCAGCTGAGCCACGCGATACCTGCCCGCTCCTCTGCCTGATACTCGCCAGTTGAGCCGCGCGACACCTGCCCATTCATCTGCCTGATACTCGCCAGCTGAGCCGCGCGACACCTGCCCGCTCATCTGCCTGATACTCGCCAGCTGAGCCGCGTGACACCTGCCTGCTCATCTGCCTGATACTCACCAGCAGAGCCGCGCGACATCTGCCTGCTCATCTGCCTGATAATCGCCAGCTGAGCCGCGCGACACCTGCCTGCTCATCTGCCTGATACTCGCCAGCGGCGCGGCGTGACAATTGCCTGCTCATCTGCCTGATAATCGCCAGCTGAGCCGCGCGACACCTGCCCGCTCCTCTGCCTGATATTCGCCAAGTGAGCCCCGTGACACCTGCCTGCTCATCTGCCTGATACTCGCCAGCGGCGCGGCGTGACACCTGCCTGCTCATCTGCCTGATACTCGCCACCAGACCCGCGCGACACCTGCCTGCTCATCTTCCTGATACTCGCCACCGGAGCGGCAAGACACCTGCCTGCTCATCTGCCTGATACTCGCCAGCTGAGCCGCGTGACACCTGCCTGCTCATGTGCCTGATACTCGCCATCTGAGCCGCGTGACACCTGCCTGCTTATCTGCCTGATACTCGCCATCGTCGCGGCGTGACACCTTCCTGCTCATCAGCCTGATAATCACCACCGGAGCCGCGCGACACCTGCCTGCTCATCTGCCTGATACTCGCCAGCTGAGCTGCGCGACACCTGCCTGCTACTCTGCCTGATACTCGGCACCAGAGCCGCACGACACCTGCCTGCTCATTTGCCTGATACTCACCGCCGGAACGGCGCGACACCTGCCTGCTCATCTGTCTGATACTCGCCAGCTGAGCCACTCGACACCTGCCTGCTCATGTGCCTGATACTCTCCATCTGAGCCGCGCGACACCTGCCTGCTCATCTGCCTGATACTCGCCAGCTGAGCCGCGCGACACCTGCCCGCTCATCTGCCTGTTACTCGCCAGCTGAGCCCCGCGACACCTGCCCTTTCATCTGCCTGATCCTCGCCAGCTGAGACGCGCCACACCTGCCCATTCATCTGCCTGATACTCGCCAGCTGAACCGCGCGACACCTGCCCGCTCATCTGCCTGATACTCGCCAGCTGAGCCACGCGATACCTGCCCGCTCATCTGCCTGATACTCGCCAGCTGAGCCGCGCGACACCTACCTGCTCATCTGCCTGATACTCGCCACCAGAGCCGCGCGACACCTGCCTGCTCATCTGCCTGATACTCACCGCCGGAGCCGCGCGACACCTGACTGCTCATCTGCCTGATATTCGCCAGCTGAGCCAGTTGACACCTGCCTGCTCATGTGCCTGATACTCGCCATCTGAGCCGCGTGACACCTGCCTGCTCATCTGCCTGATACTCGCCAGCGGCGCGGCGTGACACCTGCCTGCTCATCTGCCTGATACTCGCCACCAGAGCCGCGCGACACCTGCCTGCTCATCTTCCTGATACTCGCCACCGGAGCGGCAAGACACCTGCCTGCTCATCTGCCTGATACTCGCCAGCTGAGCCGCGTGACACCTGCCTGCTCATGTGCCTGATACTCGCCATCTGAGCCGCGTGACACCTGCCTGCTCATCTGCCTGATACTCACCAGCAGAGCCGCGCGACATCTGCCTGCTCATCTGCCTGATACTCGCCAGCTGAGCCACTCGACACCTGCCTGTTCATGTGCCTGATACTCGCCATCTGAGCCGCGTGACACCTGCCTGCTCATCTGCCTGATACTCGCCAGCGGCGCGGCGTGACAATTGCTTGCTCATCTGCCTGATAATCGCCAGCTGAGCCGCGCGACACCTGCCCGCTCCTCTGCCTGATATTCGCCAAGTGAGCCCCGTGACACCTGCCTGCTCATCTGCCTGATACTCGCCAGCGGTGCGGCGTGACACCTGCCTGCTCATCTGCCTGATACTCGCCACCAGACCCGCGCGACACCTGCCTGCTCATCTTCCTGATACTCGCCACCGGAGCGGCAAGACACCTGCCTGCTCATCTGCCTGATACTCGCCAGCTGAGCCGCGTGACACCTGCCTGCTCATGTGCCTGATACTCGCCATCTGAGCCGCGTGACACCTGCCTGCTCATCTGCCTGATACTCGCCACCGGAGCCGCGCGACACCTGCCCGCTCATCTGCCTGATACTCGCCAGCTGAGCTGCGCGACACCTGCCTGCTACTCTGCCTGATACTCGGCACCAGAGCCGCGCGACACCTGCCTGCTCATTTGCCTGATACTCACCGCCGGAACGGCGCGACACCTGCCTGCTCATCTGTCTGATACTCGCCAGCTGAGCCACTCGACACCTGCCTGCTCATGTGCCTGATACTCTCCATCTGAGCCGCGCGACACCTGCCTGCTCATCTGCCTGATACTCGCCAGCTGAGCCGCGCGACACCTGCCCGCTCATCTGCCTGTTACTCGCCAGCTGAGCCCCGCGACACCTGCCCTTTCATCTGCCTGATCCTCGCCAGCTGAGACTGCGCCACACCTGCCCATTCATCTGCCGTGATACTCGGACCAGCTGAACCACGCGGACACACTGCCCGCTTCCATCTGCCTGATACTCGCCAGCTGAGCCACGCGAATACCTGCCGCCTCATCTGCCTGATACTCGCCCAGTTGTAGCTCGCACGGCGATCAGCGCTACCTGGTCATCTGCTCTGATACTCGCACACCATGAGGCCCGCGGCGACATCCTGCCGTGCTCATCTGCCTGCATATCTCACCGCCGGAGGCCGCGCGACACCCTGACTGCTCAATCTGCCTGATCTTCGCCAGCTGAGCCCCAGTGACACCTGCCTTGCTTCCATGTTGGCCCTGATACTCGCCATCTGAGCCGCGTGACACCTGCCTGCTCATCTGCCTGATACTCGCCAGCGGCGGCGGCTGACACCTGCCTGCTCATCTGCCTGATACTACGCCACCGGAGCCGCGCGACACCCTGCCTGCTCATTCTTCCTGATATCTCGCCATCGCCGGAGCGGCAGACACTGTGCTCACTCTGCCTGATACTCGCCAGCTGAGCGCTGACACCTGCCCCTGCTCATGTGCCTGATACTGCGCCATCTGAGCCAGCGTGTGACACCTGCCTGCGCAGTGCCTGAACTCGCGCACGACCGCGGACCACCTCCTGCCACTCTAACCACTAGCAGAGCGCGCGACATCTGCCTGCTCACGCCTGTACCGCGCAGCGAGCCACCGACGCTGCCTGTTCATGGTGCTGTACTCGCCATCTGAGCAGCGTGACACCTGCCTGCTCTCTGCCTGACATATCGCCAGCGGCGCGGCGTGACATTGCCTCTCATCTGCCGATAACTCCACACTGGCTTGCGCGACACTGCCGCATCCTGCCATGATACCGCAGCCCTGAGCCCGCGGCGACCCTGCTGCTCATCTGCCTGATACTCACCAGCAAGCGCGCCTGCCGCCCTCGACTACTCGCCTGCCATCGCCTGTGATCCAGGCCGTCTTGGCCACTCTGACACCTGCCGTGCACCTTGCCGTCTCTGCGTTGGCCGCGCCGCCGCTCCCATCTGCCATACCTCCAGCGGGCGCGCGTGACATCCCTGCTCATCTCTATATCGCCAGTGAGCCTGCGCGACACCCTGCATCATTCTTCCTGACTACTCGCCACCGGGCGCAACCACCTGCTGCTCAATGCGACTACCCCAGCTGAGCAGCGCGCAGCCTGCCCGCTCTCTGCTGATTTCGCCAAGTGAGCCCCGTGCAACCATGCCTGCTTCTCTGCCTGCACTACTCGCCCAGCGGGCGGGTGACACCATGCTGCTCATCTGCTGAACTCGCGCACACGACCCCCAGCGACACCTGCTGCTCATCTCTGAGTACTCGCCACCAGGAGCGGCCACGACAATCACCATGCACACTGCCTGCCATCTACTGTCCCACAGCTGAGCCGCGTGACCACCCTGCTCTCATGTCCTGAATACCTCGCCATCCGGAGCCGCCGTGACAGCTGCCTGCTCATCTGCCCTGATACTCGCCTCGGCGCGGCGTGACACCTTCTGTTCATCCTGCTGATCAACAACACTGCCATCGAGCCGCGCGACCCTGCTGCTCATCTGCCTGGTACCGCCAGTGAGCGCGCACACGCCCTGCTACTCCTTGCCTAACTCATGGCCCAGAGCCGCGCGACACCTGCTGCTCATTGCCTGATACTCACCGCCGGAACGGCGCGACACCCCTGCCACGTTGATACGTCGCAGCTGAGCACTCGACACTGCTGCTGCTATCGTGCCGATTACTCTCCTCGAGCGCGCGACCCCTGCGCTCATCTGCTGTACTCGCCACTGACCGCGCGACCTGCCCGCTCATCTGCCTGTTCTCGCCAGCTGAGCCCCGCTGACACTCCCTTTCATCGCTGCCTGATCCCTCGCCGCTGAGAGCGCCCACCTGCCCTATTATCTGCCTTGCTCCTCCGCCAGCTGCGCGCGATCACTGCCCGCTCAAATGCTGCCAGGGGGGCTGTACTCGCGCAGCTGACCCTGCGACACCTGCTCCTCTTGCATCTGCCCGTGAGGCACCTGCCTATGCAGATACGCGCACTCCCTCCCAGCGATCCTAGCCTACTCCTCCTATACCGGCAGCTGACGCCTCGCGACTCACTGCCTGATCTCCTGCCTGAGCACGGATACGGCTCTTGCTCCTGAAACCGCTCGCCTAGCGTCGCCGCCTGACATCCTACGAGCTGCTGCCATGCGCCTGCTCATACTGCTACCACGCAGGAGCCGCGCGCACACCTTGCCTGCGCCATCTGCTGATCACCGCCGACAGCGCTGACCATTGACCCCATCCTGCTGAACGCGTTCCCTGCTGTATGGCCTGATACTCGCCATCTGACGCGCGGACACCTGCCTGCTCATCTGCCTGCTCTGCCGCCAGCGGGCGGCGTGACACTGCCTGCTCATCTGCAGCTACTCGCCACAGAGCCGCGACACTGCCTGCCTATCTTCCTGATACTCGCCCGGAGCGCGAAGAACTCGCTGCTCATCGCCTGATATCGCAGTGAGACCAGGGTTGCACACGCTGCTCATGTGCCGATACGCCATCTGAGCCGGGTGAACACCTGCCTGGCTCATCTGCTGATACCCACCAGCAGCGCGCGCGACATCTGCCTGCTCATCTGCTGATACTCGCGAGCTGACGCACTCGCACCTGCCTGTGTCCTGGCCTGATACTCGCCAGCTGGCGCGCGCACTGCTGCTACTACTGCCCTGATATCGCCCCAGAGCGCGACGCAGCCCCTGCTCATTTGCCTGATACCCCGCAGGCAACGGCGCCACCATGCCTGCTCATCTGTCTGATACTCGCCAGCTGAAGCCACCTTACACTGCACTGCTCATGTGCCTGATACTCTCCATCTGAGCCCGCGCGAACACCTGCGTCATCTGCACGGATACTCCCAGTCTAGGCCGACGCACGCACGCTGCCGCTCTATACTGCCTGTTCCATCGCCAGCTGAGACCCGCGACCCTGCCCTCTGCCGATCCTCGCCAGTGAGTCGCACACTCCTGCCATTCACATGCCTGATACTCGCCAGCTGAACGCGCGACACTTGCCGTCTCCCGATACTCGGCAGCCGGATCCGACCGATTCTGCCCATACCGCCAGTGCCCGCGCCACACCTGTCTCTGATCTTTCGCCAGCTGCACGCGCGGACACCTCGCTGCCTCTCTGTACCTCCCGAGGGACGGCTACCGATCCTGCCTCTTAGCAGCGCGCCGTTACCTGCCTGCTCACGCCTGAACTTCAGCACGAGCCGCGTACACCTGACTGTTCATGCTGCCTGATATCGCCAGCGGTGCAGTTGACACCCTGCCTGCTTGCCTGATAACTCGCCATCTAGAGCCGCTGCGACCCCTGCTACTGCCTTCGCAGCGTGCCTGGTCCCCTATCTCTGATACTCGCCACGGGCGATGCCGCTCAATCTGATACTGCGCACCCAGGCAGCTGCTGCTCATCTGCTGACTCTCGCTCGCTGAGCCGCGTGAACCCCCTGCCTGCCTCATCTAACGCCGCTCATCTGTAGCCGCGTGACACTCCTGCTCATCTGCCGGATACTCCTCAGCAGAGCCGCGCGACCTCTGCTGCTCATCTCCTGCATCGCCCAGCTGAGCCACTCGACACCTCCTGTTCATCGTGCCTGCATCCCTGCATCTGAGCCGCGTGCACCGCCTCTCCCTGCTGATATCGAGCTGCGCGGCGTGCAATTGCCGTGCATTCTCGCTGATAATCGCCAGCTGAGGCTGCGCGAACCTGCCCGCCATCTCTGATACTCCACTGAGCCCGCGCGACACCTGCCTGCTCATCTCCTGATATCACCAGCAGAGCTGCGCGACATCGCCTGCTCATCTGCTGAACCGCCAGCTGACCACGCTCGACACCTGCCTGTCACTTGTCCGCTGATACTCGCCATCTGAGCCGCGTGCACCTGCCTGCTCCATCCTGCCGAAGATACTCGCCAGCGGCGCGGCGTGTACAAGTTGCCTGCCACTCTGCCTGATACGCAGCTGAGCCGCGCGACACTGCCGCTCCTCTGCTGGAATTCGCCAGTGACCCCGTACACCTGCCTGCTCATACTGGCCTGTATCGCCGGCGCGGGCGGACATGCCTGCGTCTCATCTGCCTACTGCGACCACGCGCCTCTCATGATCCCGCCCGAGCGGCGCACTGGCCTGCCTCATTGCCTGATACTCGCCCCAGCGCAAGCCCCTGCCTGCTCCATCGGCCTGTATCTCCGACTGAGCGCGCCTGCCCTGCTGCATTCTGCCTGACTCGCCACTGAGCCATGCCGTGACACCTCCCTGCGTCTCTGCCTGATACCGCATCGCGCGAGCGGCGACTTCATGCTCATCTGCGCTAACGCCATCGAGCCCTCGAGCCCGCTGCTCAATCTGCCTGTAATCGCCTCGAGTTGCCCCGATCACCTGCCTGCTCATGTGCTACTACTCTCCATCTGAGCCCGCGCGACAACCTGCCTGCTATCGCCTGATACCGCCAGCCTGAGCCGCAGCGACACATGCCCGCGTCATTCGCCTGTTACTGCCAGCGCTGACGCCCTCGCTGACGTACCTCTTTCATTGCCTGACCCTCGCCACTACGAAGCGCCAACACCTGCCATCATCTGCCTATACTCGCCAGCTGAACCGGCGCATCACCCCCTCTTTGCTGACCGCCAGCTGAGCTCAGTTGACACCTCCTGCTCAATATCCCTGATACCGCCATCTGAGCCTGCCGTGACACTGCTGCCACTGCTATATTCGCCAAGCGGCGCGGCGTGAACACCTGCCTGCTCATCTCCTGATACTCGCCATCGACCGCGTGACACCTGCCTGCTCATCTGCCGAACTCGCCAGCGGCGCGGCGTGCACACCTGCCTGCTCATATCTGCGATACTCGCCACCAGAGCCCCGCGAGCACCTGCTGCTCATCTTCCTGATACTCCGACCGGCGGCAAAGACACTGCTGCTCACTGCCGATACTCGCAGCTGAGCCGCGTGACACCTGCCTGCCAGGTGCTGATCCTCTGCCATCTAGCCGCGTGACACCTGCCTGCCATCTGCTATACACTCACCACAGAAGCCCGCGACATGCTGCACATCTGGCCTGATACTCCCCAGCTGAGCCCTCGACACCTGCTGTTCATGTCCTGAACCGCCATCTAGGCCGCCGTGACACCTGCCCTGCTCACTCCGATACTCGCCCAGCGGCGCGGCGTGACAATTGCTTGGCTCATCTGCTGATAATCGCCAGCTGACCGCGCGAACACCTGCCGCCCTCTGCCTGATATTCGCAAGTGACCCCGTTACACCTGCCTGCCTCACGCCTGAATACCCGCCAGCGGTGCCGCGTGAACACCTCTGCTCAGCTGCCTGAATCCCACAGACCCGTGCTGACACCTGCCGCTCAGCTCCTAATACTCGCCACCAGAGAGCGGCAAGAACACCTGCCCTCTCACTCGCCTGAACTCGCTCAGCGAGCCTGCTGAACACCTGCCTGCTCATGCCTGAACTCGCCATCCTGAAGCCGCGGGACCACCTGCTGCTCATCTGCCGGATACGCGAGCCGCGCGACACCTGCCTGCACTCATACCTGCTGATACCGCCATCTGAGCTGCCGACACCTGCCTGCTACTCCCCTGATACCGCAACCAAGCCGCGCGACACTGCCTGTCTATGCTGATACTCACTGCGAACGGGCGCGACACCTGCCGCTCATTCGTCGATACCGCCAGCGAGCACTCGACACCTGCTGGCTCATGTGCCTGATACTCTCCACTGAGGCCGCGCGACACCTGCCTGCTCAACTGCCGATACCGACAGCTGAGCCCGCGACACTGCCCCATCGCTGCCGTACTCGCCAGCTGACCCGCGACAACCTGCCCTTCAACTCCTGAGCCTCGCCAAGCGAAACGCGCCACCTGCCCATTCTCGCCTGATACCGCCAGCTAACGCGCGACCCTGCCCGCTCAACTCCTGATACTCGCCAGCGAGCCACGCGATACCTCCCGCTCATTCGCCTGATACCCCACTGACCGCGCGACACTACTGCCATCTGCCTTGATACTCGCCACCCAGAGCGGCGCGACACCTGCCTGTATCGCCTGAACTCACCGCCGAGCGGCGTGCGACACCTGACTGGTCATCTGCCTGTATCGCCAGCTGAGACAGTGAACCTGCCTGCTCATGTGCCTGATACTCGCGCATCTGAGCGCGCGTGACACCTGCCGCTCATTGCCTGATACTCGCCAGCGGCGCGGGCGTGACACTGCCTGCTCATCTGCTGATACTCGCACACCAAGCGCGCACAGCGCGCTCAATCTCCGGATACTCACCACCGGAGCGGCAAGACACTCTGCCTGCCATTGCCTGATACTCGCCAGCGAGCCGCGTGACAAACTGCCTGCTCATGTGCCTGATACTCGCCGCATCTGAGCCGCGTGACACCTGCCTGCGCATCTCCTATACTTCACATCATCAGAGCCGCGCGACTCTGCCCTGCTCATTGCCTGATACCGCCAGCTGAGCCACTCGACAGCTGCCTGTCATGGCGATACTCGCATGAGCCAGCGTGACACCTGCCTGCTCATCTGCCGATACCGCCAGCGGCGGCGACAAATTGCCTGCTCATTTCTGCATTAATCGCAGCGAGCTGCGCGAGCACCTGCCCGCTCATCGGCCTGATACTCGCCAGCTGAGCCAGCGCGACACCTCCTGCCATTGCCTATACTCACCAGCAGAGCCCCGCGCGACATCTGCCTGCTCATCTGCCGATCTCCGCACAGCTGAGCCACTCGAACACCTGCTGTGCTACGTGCTGTATACTCGCCATACTGAGCCGCCGGACACCGCCTGCTCATTCGCCGATCACTACGCCAGCGGCCGGCGTGACACTTGCCTGCTCTGCCGATAACGCCAGCTGAGCCGCGCGACACCTGCCCTGCCTCATCTTCCTGATCCTCGCCACCCGAGCGGCAAGACACCTGCCTGCTCATGCTGGCCTATACCGCTGCAGCGAAGCCGCGCGACACCTCCCCTCCTCTGCTGAAATCGACAATGAGCCCCGTGACACCTGCCTGCTCATCTGCTGATACTCGCCAGCGCCGCGGCGTGACACCGCCTGCTCATCGCCTGATACTGCACCAAGACCCACAGCGACACTCTGCTGCTCATCTTTCCTGATACCGCCACCAACGAGCGCAAGACACCTGCCTGCCTCACTGCCTGATACTTCGAGCTGAAGCCGCGTGACACCTGCTCCCATCGTGCCGAGTACTCGCCAAATCTGAGCGCGTGAACTGCGCTCATCTGCCTGATACTCGCCATCGGCGCGGCGTGACACCTTCCTGTCAATCTCGAAATCCCATCGGAGCCTGCGACACCTCCCGCTCATCTGCCTGATACTCGCCACTGAGCGCGCGACAACCTCGCACTCTGCCGGATACCGCTACCAGAGCCGCGCGACACCTGCCTGCTCATTTCCCGGATACCACCGCCGAAACGCGCGATACCTGCCGCTCATCTGTCTGATACTCGCCAGCTGCACGCCACTCGACACCTGCCTGTCATGGCCGATACCTCCACTGAGCCGCGCGACATACCATGCCCTCTCATCGCCTGATACTGCCACTGAGCCGCCGCGACACCTGCCGCCACGGCCTGTTACCTCGCAACTGAGTCCCGCGACACCTGCCCTTTCATCTGCCTGATCCTCTGCAGCTGAGAAGCGCCACAACTGACCCATTCATTGCCTGATATATCGCCAGCTGAAAACCGCGCGAGCACCTGCCCCGCGTCACTGCCTTTACCCCAGCGGAGCCCGCGCACCTGCCCTTTCACTGCCTGAGTCCGCAAGCTGAAGCCCACAGCACCTGCCCATTCATCTGCCTGAATACTACTGCCAGCTGAAACCGGGCGACACTCCGCTCATCTGCCTGATACTCGGCCAGCTGACACGCGATACTGCCCGCTCCATCTGCTGATACTCGCCAGCTGAGCGCCGCGTGCACCTACCCTGCTCATCCCTGAACTCACCAGCAGAGCGCGACCACTGCTGCTATTCGCCTGATTACTCACCGCCGACCGCGCTGACACCTGACTGCTCATCTACTGCCTGATATGCGCCAGCTGAGCCAGCTTGACACCTGCCTGCTCAATCTGCCTGATACCGCATCTTGAGCCGCGTGAACACTGCCTGTCATCTGCCTGATACTCCTAGCGGCGGCGCGGCACACCTGCCTGCTCATTGCCTGATAACTCCGCCCATCAGACCGCGCGACACCTGCGCTCCATCTCTGAACACCACCTGGACGCGGCAACGACACCTGCCTGCCATTTGCCTATACTCGCCAGCTGAGCCGTGACACCTGCTGTCATGTCCTGATACTCGGCCTCTGAGGCCGGTGACACCGTGCTGCTCACTGCCTGATACTGCACAGAAGAGCCCGCGCGACATCTGCGTCTCATCTGCCGATACTCGCAGCTGAGCACTCGACTACCGTCTGTTCAAGTGCTGATAATCGCAGCCTGAAGCTGCGCGATCACCTGCCGTGTACTCGCTGATACTCGCCAAGAGCCGCGCGCACCTGCTGCGCATTTGCCCTGAAACTCCCGCCGGAACGCGCGCGACACTGCCTGCTCACTGTCCTGATACTTCGCCAAAGCTGAGCCACTTGACACCAATGCCTGCCATGTGCCTGATACCCATCTGAGCCGCGCGACCAGCCTGCTGCTCATCTGCCGAATACCGCCACTGAGCCGCGCGACACCTGCCCGTCATTGCCTGTTACTCGCCACTGAGCCCGCGACACTGCCCTTTGTCATCTGCTCTGATCCGCCAGCGAGCAGCGCCAACAGCCTGCCCAACATCTGCCATGATACTCGCAGCTAAACGCGCGACACCGCCCGCTCATCTGCCTGATACTTTCCCAGCTGAGCCCACAGCGATACCGCCCGCTCATCTGCCTGACTACCGCCAGCGAGCCGCGCGAACACTACCTCCATCTTGCTGATACTCGCCTACCAAGCGGCGACACTGCGCTCACGCCTGAATACCACCGCCGGAGCCGCGCGACAACCGTGACTCTCATCTCTGATATTCGCCCCAGCTGACCATTGACACCTGCCTGCCCATGTGCCTGATACTCGTCCATCTGGCCGCGTGACACTCCTGCTCATCTGCCTGATCCATGCGCCAGCGGCCGCGGCGTGACACCGTGCCTCTCATCGCCTGATACTTCGCCAAACCAAGCCGCGCGACACCTCCTGCTCATCTTCCTGAACTCGCCACCAGGAGCGGCAAGACACTGCCTGCCATCCTGATACGCAGCTGAGCCGCGTGACACCTGCTGCTCACGTGCTGAACTCGCCTCATCTGAGCCGCGTGACACTTGCCTGCTCATCTGCCTGAACCAACGCAGAGCCGCGCGACGATCTGCCTGCTCATCCTGCCTGATACTTCGCCAGCCTGAGGCCCACTCGAACACCTGCCTGTTCATGTGCCTGATACCTCGCGCATCTGAGGCCGCGTGACACTGCCGCTCATCCTGCCTTGAATCGCCAGCTGCGCGGCGGCACAATGCCTTCTCACTGCCTGATAATTCGCCAGCTGAGCCGTCGACACCTGCCGCTTATCTTGCTGATACTCGCCAGCATAGCCGCGCGACACCGTGCCTGCTCAATCTGCCTGAAATACCACCAGCAGAGCGCGCGAACCAATCGGCCTGCTCATCGCCTGATACTCGAGTGAGCCAATCGACACCTGCCTGTTCTATGTGCCGAATACTCGCGCATCTGAGCCGCTGCACCGCCTGCTCATCTGCCTGATTACTCGCCAGCGGGCGCGGCTGAACAATTGCCTGCCCATCTGCCTGATACGCCAGCCTGAGCCGCGAGAACACCGCCCGCTCCTCTGCCTGATAGTCGCCAGTGAGCCCGTGACACCTCCTGCTCGATCTGCCTGATACTCGCTTCACGGGCGGCGTCCCACTGCCTGCTCATCTGCCTGATAGCTCGCACCAGACCCGCGCGACAAACCTGCCTCTCATCTCCTGATACTCGCACCGAGCGGGCAAAGACACCTGCCTGCTCATCGCCTGAACTCGCCAGCTGCGCGCTGTGACACTGCCTGCTCATTGTGCCTGATACTCGCCATCTGAGTCCGCGTGACACCTGCCGCTCATGCTGCTGAATCCCGCCAGTCGGCGCGGCGTGACACTTCCTGCCTCATCTGCCTGATAATCGCAATCGGAGCCGCGCGACACCTGCCTGCCAGCTGCCTGATAACGCCACGGAGCCCTCGACCCTGCCTGCTCATTCCTGTACTCTTCCATTGAGCCTGCGGACACCTTGCCTGCTCATGCGCTGATACTCGCCAGCTGGCCGCGCGAGCCCTGCCCGTCATTGCCGTTACTCGCCAGCTGAACCCCGGACACCTGCCCTTTCATCTGCCTGATCGTCGCCAGCTGAGCAAGCGCCACACCTGCCCATCATGCCTGCCTGATAACTCGCCAGCTGAAACGCGCGACACTGCCCGCTCATCGCTGATACTCGCACAGCTGAGCCCGCGAACGACTGCTCATCTCGCCTTGATACCCGCACAGAGCCGCCTGAAAGCACCTGACGCTCATTCTGCCTGATCTCACGCCGAGA